>NC_090266.1:125017809-125170309 GCF_040414725.1 Anabrus simplex
TTTTTACCCCTGTGTTATTGTAATTGGAGGACAGCTTAAAGGTGGAGTTCGGTGTGGCCTTTGATAGGCTTGAATTTTGAGAGCGGGTTTGCTCTTTCTTAAAAGTTGATTTTGTGTGCCTCGAGGAGGCTTTATTAGGTAATTGGGAGCAAGTGCTCCTGGGCATGATTAGGGTTTTCTGCCCCTTTGTCGAATCTTGTATTTGGGTAAAGTTGGGCTTACTGCTCAAGAATTGTGTGTCTGGCTCTCGGAGCCCAAATCCTGTAACACTATAATTGAACACTCTCGATTTGTCGTTAGGCTACTGTGTACCTGTTATATTTGTTATTTCTTGATTTTGAAAAGAAAAATATAACCTTGTTAAATTTTAAATTAACTTTAATTTCGTAGATTGAGACCTGTTCATCCCAGCACCTTCTTTCACCTCTAACTGCCACGGAGAACTCCGTAATAATAATAATAATAATAATAATAATAATAATAATAATAATCCCGTGGCGCAACAGCGAACAGGGCATTGGTGTGCCAAGCAATACAGATGGCCTAGGCAGGGACGGCGAACCTTTGTCAACTGGTGTGCCATTTTAAGTCTGATTTATTATTCTCAACTGTCTACTGTGCCATTTGTTATTTGCCTTTGGAATGGCTACACCCCACTCCCACCCCCGACTTCCATCCCTAATTCCAAATTATGTTTCATAATATGTTATTACATATATATATATATATATATATATTGTAAAATGTTACATTTGATTGCATGTTCCGTGGTCGTACTTTGCCAATACCGCAAAAATACATTTTTAAATATGTACGATTTTAAAATACATAACATTATTTATAAAAAAAAGTATATTAAGTGCCCATTGTAACACACTTCGTCATTAAGCATTATTAGATATAGAAATCAAAATTACTAATATTACCAAAGGACTTGTGAAATATCGTTCTCAACTTTAGTGTGAAACTTGTTGCTGAATCTTAGTAACCATGTCATGCATGTTAGGTTCATAACTTCTTGTTTTCAATAACAAGCAAGAAGCACTTAGGTCTGAACCAAGACAGTTTCTAACTGTTGACGTTCATTGTAGAAAATAGCTGCTAGCAGGCGTACGGGTAAGTAGCGCTGTAGCAAGTTTCTTCATGGCCGAGGCTGTTTCACTGTTCAAGTATTAAGTTCTCCGGTTTCTGGAGAGAGCATTCGCCATCAAAAGCACATTCGATTTTCACCAATGCTTTACCAAGTTGTACGAATGTGTTCACCCCTGTACTACTTTCTTGAAATTCAGTCAGCTCCATGTCTAAACTGTCAATATTTAACCACCAAAAAATTTGACCTTAATATTACTTATGTGTGCGATATGAGACTTTGAAATAAAGTGCGATAGTTTTTCCAAATCTCAAAATTGGGATAATCTCTTGGCAACTATTTGTCTTACAAAATTCAAAACAGTAAACAGTTACAGAACCACACACAAGCCAAACTTCACGAATTGACTGATGTGGGTGAGTGATGCCTCGCCGGCTGCATTTCATATTTATCTCTATCAGTGTTGCCTTAATGCATGTCCGAATGGATCTTGAATTTAGATTTTCGGTACTTATTTCTTAAACCCGAAACACTATTACTATACGATGCATGAGATATGTATAGCTTATAGAACAAGACATGCATAAAAACGTAGGTTCGCTATCCCTGGCCTAGAAATACTGGAGTGCCACGTGGTCAGCGTAACGGAACTCTGAGCGTATTGTTTGGCTTTCTTTACTGGGGCCGCTTCCCGTCATATCAGAGAGCTCCTCGGTTGGTTCCACAAGGCTGAGTGAACCCCATTCAAGAATTCAGCTCGAGACTAAAATTCCTAGACTGGTCGGGAACCAAACCCGGGCCCTCTGGAAGCACACTACCCCCACCTCAAAGCGTTATCCAGTAATAATAATAATAATAATAATAATAATAATAATAATAATAATAATAATAATGTCCGCCTCTGTGGTGTAGTGGTTAGTGTGATTAGCTGCCACCCCCGGAGGCCCGGGTTCGATTCCCGGCTCTGCCACGAAATTTGAAAAGTGGTACGAGGGCTGGCACGGGGTTCACTCAGCCTCGGGAGATCAACTGAGTAGAGGTGGGTTCGATTCCCACCTCAGCCATCCTAGAAGTGGTTTTCCGTGGTTTCCCATTTCTCCTCCAGGCAAATGCCGGGATGGTACCTAACTTAAGGCGACGGCCGCTTCCTTCCCTTTTCCTTGTCTATCCCTTCCAATCTTCCCATCTCCCCGCTAGGCCCCTGTACCGCATAGCAGGTGTAGCCGCCTGGGCGAGGTACTGGTCATTCTCCCCAGTTGTATCCCCGACCCAGAGTCTGAAGCTCCAGGACACTGCCCTTGAGGCGGTAGAGGTGGGATCCCTCGCTGAGTCCGAGGGAAAAACCGAACCTGAACGGTAAACAGATTACGAACGAACGAACAAACGAATAATAATAATAATAATAATAATAATAATAATAATAATAATAATAATAATAATAATAATCGTGCTTCGTATTTAACGTCACTACAGTTTTTATATTTTAAGAAATGTCGGATTGCTGAAATTTAGCGCTAAAGTGGGTTTTTAACGTACCGGTACATTTAATCTCGTAGATTCAGTCATATAAGCACTGCTAAATGCCAGTCAGCTGGCCCAACATTCTATCAGTCATTCTTCGGCATACAAAGTGCGTGCTTAACTAACGACACTAAGCGGCCAATCCTGCATGAATGAGGTTTTAATAATACAAATGAAGAAATGGCTAGAGCAGGGATCGCCAACCCACGCGAACACTATTTGTGTGGCACGCCACACAGCATAATTACTAACATTTCTGAACATTACGTTTTAATAAAAAGTATGTTGCAATTAATTCTATGACCATATTTGTTACAAATGTCATTAGGTTAAAGCAGAGCCTCCATGGCTCAGGCGGCAGCGCGCCGGGCTCTCACCACTGAGTTCACGGGTTCAAATCCCGGGCACTCAATTTGAGATTTGAAGTGGACAAAGCGAAGGCGGGACAGAATTTTCTCTGGGTGTTCCGCTTTTCCCTGTCATCTTTCATTAATCTGTCTTAATCTACCATTCATCTGTCAGTCATTAATCATTGCCCCAGATGAGCGCGGCACAATTCCTATCGCCACTAGTTTTCATTAGGTTAAAGAAATATTTTTTATTCCTAAAATTTATCTGCGTCCGCCTCTGTGGTGTAGTGGTTAGTATGATTAGCCGCCACCCCCGGAGGCTCGGGTTCGATTCCCGGCTCTGCCACGAAATTTGAAAATTGGTGCGAGGGCTGGCATGGGGTTCACTCAGCCTCGGGAGATCAACTGAGTAGAGGTGGGTTCGATTCCCACCTCACCCATCCTAGAAGTGGTTTTCCGTGGTTTCCCACTTCTCCTCCAGGCAAATGCCGGGATGGTACCTAACTTAAGGCCACGGCCGCTTCCTTCCCTTTTCCTTGTATATCCCTTCCAATCTTCCCATCCCCCCGCAAGGCCCCTGTTCAGCATAGCAGGTGAGGCCGCCTGGCGAGGTACTGGTCATCCTCCCCAGTTGTATCCCCCAACCCAGAGTCTGAAGCTCCAGGACTCTGCCCTTGAGGTGGTAGAGGTGGGATCCCTCGCTGAGTCCAAGGGGAAAACCTACCCTGGAGGGTAAACAGATTAAGAAGAAGAAATTTACCTGTTTCAGTGATGTTTGCAAAATAAAATCATGAAACGTTCAGTCGATTCTATTTATATGCGATGTATTCTAATACCTAAAAGAAGTCAAAGGAAAGCGTTTCATGATGATTTTTAAAGGAACATAACCGATGGGACACGAGGCAACAGAAAATCATAGACACGACCTTAATTGACACACTAGTCGGAGAAGGTTTGCCATCCCTGAACTAGGGAGTTCGAACCAAGTACTTCCCTCTGCCAAGTTCTCTTGTAGCTGACATCACTGTTAGTTGACGTCCAATTAATGGACAGTGCTAGCGGAATTTCAGCAACAAATCACTTCAGCATTTGGTTTAAATCAAAGAGATATACTCGGAGATCAAATAATTGGAGTGAATTGAGCGGAAAGGGCTGCCGACAGGCTCGTAATGTGTGCCTGCCAGCAAGGCAGGTATGGTGGCAAGCAGATCTCATTTGACAGATCCTCCCACTCCTCAACTCCCTGTATGTCATTGTCTGGCTGTTATTTGATCCCGCTCCAGGTGTAGTCAGATTAGAACTGGATATACATAATAATAATAATAATAATAATAATAATAATAATAATAATAATAATAATAATGTCCGGGGCTTCATGGCTGAATGACCAGTGCACTGGTCTTCGGTTCGGAGGGCTCTGGGTTCGATTCCCGGCTGGGTCATGGATTTTAATTGCATATAGTAACGTACACTCATGTCCTCATGCCGAGGTGGTGCAGCTGTTTTTTTGCAGGTTGCTTTACGTCGCACCGACACATATGTCTTATGGCGACGATGGGACAGGAAAGGGCTAGGAGTGGGAAGGAACCAGCCGTGGCTTTAATTAAGGTACAGCCCCATTATTTGCCTGGTGTGAAAATGGGAAACCGCGGAAAACCATCTTCATAGCTGCCGACAGTGGGGTTCGAACCTACTATCTCCCGAATACTGGATACTGGCCGCACTTAAGCGACTGCAGCTATCGAGCTCGGTGCAGCTGTTTTCAGGCACACCCCTAATGGAGGTGAGCTGCATGTATTATGTTAACCACATACCAACCCTCCTAAAAACCAAACCAAACCCCATGGCACTACAGCCCTTGAAGGGCCTTGGCCTACCAAGCGACCGCTACTCAGCCCGGAGGCTTGCAGATTACGAGGTGTCGTGTGGTCAGCACGATGAATCCTTTCGGCCGTTATTCTTGGGTTTCTAGACCGGGGCCGCCATCTCACCGTCAGATAGCTCCTCAATTCTAATCACGTAGGCTGAGTGGACCTCGAACCAGCCCTCAGGTCCAGGTAAAAATCCCTGACCTGGCCGGGAATCGAACCCGGGGCCTCCGGGTAAGAGTCAGTCACGCTACCAGCCCTCCTGCCATTCTTAAATTTCTGGCAGTACCGTGAATCAAAGCCGGGCCTACGAGGACGGCAACTAATAGTGCTAACCGTTAAGCTGCGGAGGGGGAGACTGCGTATGGTTAAAACCACTGGTTCGGGGACTGGGTGTCTTTGTTCGTCTCAATACACCCCTCTTCACCAAACACTCCAGCCACCACAGAAAACACGCTGCATTGAATACATCCCTCCTCGTATGGTAGGCGTCACGAAGAGTATCCGGTCGTAAAAACTCGGCCACATAAATAAGTTAGTTAATTAATTAATACACTCACGTGCCAACCCCAAGAAATATTGGGTAAAATGCTAGGAAGAAGAAGAAGAACATCATCTTATTCTTTTATTCTTCTTCTTTTCTTCTTCTCCTTCTTCTCCATCACCATGTAGTTCATTAGTCGAGTGGTTTCTGGAACCACCGTGGCCCATTTTGAGTTTTCACCGATTACCCTTCTCGACGCCTCCTGTGTTTCCAGAAGAAAATGACACGCTATAATTTACTGGATTCGAACTCCGTTCGCGTGAGTTGGAAGCCTACTACTTACTACTACTTACTACTACTACTACTACTACTACTACTACTACTACTACTACTACTACTACTACTACATCGATGTGGCTGTTGCGGCCAGCCATATCCTCCGATGAGGGTGGGGATGTCTGCCGTGTGAGGGAAACGGCATATTATTGTGATGGAGGGTTGTATTATGTGTAGTTTCCAAATTGCCGGGACGTTGCCTACAGCACAAACACCTGTTCACCGTGCAAAGGAAATTAACCGTTTACGATTAAAATTGCTCTACCCAGCCGGGAATCGGACCCGAGGTCTGAAGGCTAAGTCACTGGCCTTATCTGTCTAGCAAACACAAGAATCGTTTTAACTGCTTATGATTTCGAACAAACGCCAGGTTGTCGAAATTTTGTCCGGCAGAAGTTTCTTTATTCAGCCCCATAGTATAGGGGTAGCGTTTCTGTCCCGGGTTCTATTCTGGTCCATTCCAAGGATTTTAATCCTAGACTGACTGCTAAGGCAAGGTTCATTTAACATCGTGAATTCATCTGAGGAGCTATCTCAGCAGGCGGCAGACTCGATCACGGAATCCAACGGCTGAGGACATCGTTACGCTGACCACGTTGTACTCCGGTATCTGCACGCCCTCTGGATGATCAGTAGTCAGCTTAATAAGCTGTGTGTACCATAGGTTTGTCTTATCTTAGGAGTTCTTTAACACACACTAAAAGAAATCCACGAAATGTCCCATTAAAACAATCACAAGTGCTACATCCCATTGGTATCGATCTGCCATCTTGAGAACAACGAGTAATCGATTGTGGCGCTAAGTTCTAAATAGTGGGTCAGAAATTAAATCTTTAAATACCTAGTGCAATATTTTGGTGAAGACTAATGTCGGAATTTTCTGAAGAAGAGTAATGTTAACTTTTGGTGAAATATTGACTTACTCACCTGTACCATGAATGGAACATTTGCTGAAGATATGTTTTCACCGTAATAGATAGTTGTTTACAGAAATCCTGAAGCCGATCTTAATGACGTAGTCAGTCAGCTATTCCTCTCTTACCAAAGTAACGAGTTCGACCCCAGCTGAGGTCGCTGCGTTACGCAATAAGTTTCCTGTTCACTGCTTTGCATGTTTTCAAGAAATTTATCTTACTCCGAACGGTTGTGGAACTAATGTCGATATATAAAAGAATGATTAATAATATTAATAATAATAATAATAATAATAATAATAATAATAATAATAATAATAATAATAATAATAATAATAATAATAATCATATGACATCAGGTACCGTGTTCAGTGATTTTAATTTGACGTCATCTATGCTGTCTTTGAGTCGATTTCCACGTTCCGATGTTCTCTACTAGATTATTTATCTTTCTCTTTCTTTCTTAATCTGTTTATCCTCCAGTGTTGTTTTTCCCTCGGACTCAGCGGACTCCCCCATCTCAAGGGCAGTGTCCTGGAGCGCGAGACATTGGGTCGGAGGATACAACTGGGGAGGAGGGCCAGTACTTCACCCAGACGGCCTCATCTGCTATGCTGAACATGGGCATCGTAGGGCGATGGGAAGATTGGAAGGGATTGAAAAGGAAGAGGGAGGAAAGCGGCCGTGACCTTAAGTTAGGTACCAGCCCGGTATTTGCCTCGAGAAGAAGTTGGAAATCGCGGAAACTCACTTCGAGGTTAGTTGAGGTGGGAATCGAACCCCGTCCACTCATTTGACATCCAGAGGCTGAGTGGACCCTGTTCCAGCCCGCGCACCACTTTTCAAATTTCGTGGCAGAGCCGGGAATCTAACGCGGGCCTCCGGGGGTGGACTAATCTCACTAACCACTACACCACAGAGGCGAACGGATTATTTAGTTATTTATTTATGGATTTATTTATTTATTTATTTATTTATTTATTTATTTATTTATGTATTTATTTATTTATTTATTTATTTATTTATTTATTTATTTATTTATTTAATCCGTTTACACTCCTGCTTTGATTTTCTGCCCGGACTCAGCGAGGGACCCCACCTCTACCGCCTCAAGGGCAGTGTGCTGTAGCATGAGTCGTTTGGTCGGGGGTACAACTGGACAGGAGGACCAGTGTCTCGCCCAAGCGGCCTACCTGCTATGCAGAACAGGGGCCTTGTGGGGGATGGAAGTATTGGAATGAATAGGCAGTCATGTTGATGGCATTGTTGGGAAAGCTTACAGATCGTTACATGTCATAATGAGGCTACTTAAAGGATGCAACAAAGAATTAAAAGAAAAAAGTATGGTTCGTTCATTATTGGAATATGCAAACAGTGTTTGGGATCCTCACCAAGAATACCTAATAAAAGAAATAGATAGTGTGCAGAGGAAAGCAGCAAGATTTATAACAGGGGATTTCAGGAGAAAAAGTAGTGTATCAGAAATGTTAGAGGAACTTGGGAGGGACACTAAATAAGAGAAGGGAGAAAACTAGACATAGGATTATATAGAGCCTATACAGGAGAAGAATCATGGGGAGAAATCCGTGAGAGGCTTCAGTTGGAAGATAATTATATCGGCAGAACTGACCACAAGTATAAAATTAGAAGGAATTTTAGCAGAAGCTATTGGGGTAAATTTTCATTCATTGGGAAAAGTGTGAAGGAGTGGAACAGTATACCAGGGGTAGTTTTTGATCCTTTTCCAAAATCTGTACAGATATTCAAGAAGAGAACAAACAGCAACAGAGAAAATAAATGTTAGAGGGCATTCGACCAGTGCAGGTTATTGTAAATTTTAAAAAATGTGTATGATTAAATTAATTTCATCCCCTGGTCTATGGAGTTTGGACAGCCGAAGTAGGGGACTGCCTTTAGGGGTGAAGTACAGTGGGGACTTCGAGGGGCCTGGGACCGCTACGGTAGCTGTGAAGGCCCTTCAGAAACTCCTGAAAAGTGGTGGCTAAAGGGGCTCTGGTTAAGACGCAGCAAGTCGTTATGCTACTTAGGTTCCAAAATGGGTAAAAAATAAATAAGTAAATAAATGCAATGTAAATTTTAATCTTATACCAGTTGTATAGTATTATTTGAAGTAAATACTGTATATGAGTGGACTATGTTTGTAAGTACAGGAGATATTATAATTAGAATTTTGTAAACAATATAAATGAGGTGTGTGTTTAATAGAAAAAATTGTTAGCGTAAATTGTATAATATTGTATTCTAGGAAAATTTTCTTCTTCTCTTGTTAATTTAAAACTTAGTGCCTGACAATAATGTATTTTAGTGTACCATTTGCCACCGAAGTAGACACCGCCTTTTTCAAATAAAGAGATTTTGATTTTGATTTTTGAAGAGGGATGGAAGTGGCCGTGGCCATAAGTTAGGTACCAGCCCGGTATTTGCCTGGAGAAGAAGTGGGAAATCACGGAAAACCACTTCGAGGTTAGTTGAGATGTGAATCGAACCCCCTCTATTTAGTTTACCTCCCAATGCTGAGCGGACCCCGGTCTAGTCCTCGCACCACCTTTTCAAATTTGGTGGCAGAGCCGGAAATCGAACGGGGGCCTGCGGGAGTGGGAGCTATTTACACAAACTACTACACAACCGAGGCGTACACTCTGCTAGATGTCAGAGTAAGCCGGAACTCTGCTGGGCGGTCCATGGCTGAGTTTTAATTAATTTTGACAAATGAAGACCAGATTTGTCACCATAGATATTTTACATGCCGTCATCGTACGATGTGGAGTGCCGGGTTTGAGCCTGCGACGTTGCGATACGGAGGCCCACTCTGCCATTGATCCACAGAGGGAGCGTACAGGAATTGATTTCTAGACATAACTTACTGCACTGAACACGTGATTATCTACCAAATCTTCATGCATTTCCTAAAAGTTCAATCCGAGCTCGATAGCTGCAGTCGCTTAACTGCGGCCAGTATCCAGTATTCGGGAGATAATAGTTTCAAACCGATTGTCGGCAGCACTGAAGATGGTTTTCCGTGGTTTTCCATTTTCACACCAGGAAAATACTGAGGCTGTACCATAATTAAGGCCACAGCCACTTTCTTCCCACTCCTAGCCCTTTCGTGACCCATTGTCGCCATAAGACCTATCTGTGTCGTTACGACGTAAAGCAACTTGTAAAAATTAATAGTTCAAAAATTACTAGTTCAAACAGTTCATGTTATCTAAGCTATTAAGTTCTCATCATGAGTAAATAACTGAGTCGGTCATTTGGAAAACGGCGCATGTCCATTTTTTTTTTTTTCAAATGCATGTTTTCTTATGTTCCTGCAGTTGAAATATTGACGCGCTGTTTCACGTGAAAAAATCAGTGCTAACAATTCATTCTTTTGGAAGGAACATACCTATAAAGGACAAAATATCTTTCCAGATTTCTTCGTGAAATGAATTTCAATGTGATTGTTCAGCATCCGAAGTTCTAACGGTGTCTAAGTGGATCTCCAGCCTCCCAGAAATGTAAGAAACATTTGCTTTGTCTAAGACGACTGGACTTCGTCCCGCTATGCCGACACTGCTGGATTTTCAAGCTTATAATGGGAAACCTCTCATTAATATTAAGAAGATGTCGACATAAGGAAATTGATACAGTATATTGGTGATGAATGTATCAGTTCCTATCATGACATTGTGAACAACTGGCCAGCTACTGAGTAGGAGGCACTGCAAGAAGAAGCGTTCTGATCCTATATTCTTTTTAGGTTTCAAGTCACCGTGATTCAGAACACTGAATACAAGCCACTTATACCGTTTCAAATGGCTTTATTTCACGTTGGCATTGCAGCTGCATGCCATGTAAAGAGCGGATCGCTTCTCTGATGTATATGGCTAGCAAACATTCCTCTATGTGTACGGATTGAACATCACTCTGCTGCTGAATGTACGAGGGAAGTGGACTGGAGAAGCGAGAGATATCTCCTTCTCGATCTCTCTGCCTCAGCCCTCATCGTCGTAGTCTAGAAATGCTCCCTGTTGCAAGTATAAGTCTGTCAAGAAAAGCCCCCTCTTGGAACTTAGGTCGTTTTCCTCAAAGGTTTGTCTTTCGAAAGTACTCCCAGTGCACGGAGTTTGATCTTCTAACTCCTATGTATCGTCGCTGCAGCCAACATTGATTGGTTAGGTTCCTCGTCCCTAAAGTTCTTAAAGTAATTTTTTTTGGAATGTTATTTGTTTTACGTCCCACTAACTACTTTTTTTAAGGTCTTCGGAGACGCCGAGGTGCCGGAATTTAGTCCCGCAGGAGTTCTTTTACGTGCCAGTAAATCTACCGACACGGGGCTGTCGTATTTGAGCACCTTCAAATACCACCGGACTGAGCCAGGATCGAACCTGCCAAGTTGGGGTTAGAAGGCCAGCGCCTTAACCGTCTGAGCCACTCAGCCCGGCTGTTCTTAAAGTATTCGGCGATTTATTACGACTGAAAAAATAATATTATTGATAAAATTAAGCCTACCTCAGGAGGATCATCATCATCATCATCATCATCATCATCATCATCATCATCATCGCCGTCGTCATCTTTGCGTATTGATATAGTAGCTTGTCATCCATCATAAATACTTCTCCGAAACTGTAAATAGTTGCTATTAATGTACATATAAAGCTTCTGCACTGAGTAGTTCCGGCGGTAGAGCGCTGGTCTCCTCAGCACAAGTTGGCGAGTTCGATCCCGGATCAGTCCGTCGGTATTTGAAGGTTCTCAAATACGTTAGCATCATTTCGGTTGATTTATTGACACGTAAAAGAGGACCCCTGTGGGACAATATTCTGGTACCTCAGCGTCACTGAAAACCGTAAAAGTAGCCACTGGGACTTAAAACCATTCTTCTTCTTCTTCTTCTTCTTCTTCTTCTTATTATTATTATTATTATTATTATTATTATTATTATTTATGTTTGACGGTTAAAACCATTATTATTATTATTATTATTATTATTATTATTATTATTATGTTTTTTTATGTTTTGACGGTTTTCGGAGACGACGAAGTCTCAGAGTTGTGTCCGCCAGGAGTTCTTTTACGTGCAGTAGGTCTGCCGACACGAGGCACCTTCAAATGCCACCGGACTGGTTTAGGATCGAATCTGCCAAGTTGGAGTCTGTAGGCCAGCGCCTCAACCATCTGAGCGACTCAGTCCGGTATTGTTATTATTACTTTTATTATTATTATTAATATTATTATTATTATTATTATTATTATTATTATTATTATTATTATTATTATTATTATTATTATCACGTTATACATTCTTTACACCCTTTTCATGAACACATTCCTCCGTCTCGTCGTCATTATGAAATTCCACATAGTCATTATACTATGTGTTTAATAGGTAAATATATAAGCAAACATTTCCTGTGACGCAGTCGGTTACCTATTGTTCTTTTGTTCTCAATATAGCAGGTTCAGTGCTGGCTGAGGTCAGTCACATTTGAGGCTGTTTAATTGCAACACCCTGTCGTTGCTTCCGGCACATTTAAAAAACTCCTGTGAGGCAATATTTCTTCAATCCGGGCTTGTCTTAATGGCAACTGAAAGGACCTTAAATAAATAACATTATTATGGTACGAGCATTTTGACAATATAGCATTATATTATACAGGAATTTGCATCGCTCTCTGAATGACATAATTACTACCTGCAATAGAGTTCCCTTTTTGGATCAAAGGTAGAATTTCGGCTCCTGGATCCTATGATCGTGGGTTCAAACCCGGCAAAATTAGTCAGATGTTTGAAATTCGAAATAAAGTGCCGTCGGCAGCTCCATGCCGTACGATGTCGACATCTACAAGATCTCTGGTGACACTTGATGTTTATCCGATAATGTTAATTAAAACTCGGCCACAGATTGTCCAACAGAGTCTCTGTTACTCCGCCGTCTGGAGGAGTAAAAATGAGAGTGGAAATTGACACGCAAGTGGTTTAAATGGCGCCAAAAAAAACGTAGTTGGTTAGGTCATACGATTATTATTCTTTCTTTCATTCATTCATTCATTCATTCTTTCTTTCTTTCTTTCTTTCTTTCTTTCTTTCTTTCTCCGTTAGGGTCTTCAAGGAACAATTTCAGTGCTTCCTCCTTTGTTGTTCCTTTCTCTTCCTCCAGTACTTCTTCATCTGCTCAATATGTCTGTTTCCTCTCCTCGGACCATTATGAGCCTTGTTTCGTTCCCTCCTGACCTTGAAATCCTTTCATTTTTAACACTTTCTTTCTAAAAACCTCTCTCTTTCTCGGTTGCTTCTTCTTCTTCTTCTTCTCTTATATATTGTTTCTTTCCAAATCTTTCTTGACTTCATGAATCCCGGTTGTTGTTGACTTATAGTTCCAAAGATATTTGAAGACCTGTTTGGTTAAACTGTTATCATCCATTCTGTATAAATGTCCAAAAAATACCAACCGCCTCTTCCGTATAGTTTCTGTCATGTTTTCTATGTTCCGATATATTTCATCATTACTTCTTGATTTCCAAAGTTCTGTAGTTTTAGCGGACTGAGTATTTTTCCGTATAATTTATTATTATTATTATTATTATTATTATTATTATTATTATTATTATTATTATTATTATTATTGGTTTCACCCACTTTGGGGTACGATAGATCAATCAGTAGTTAGTGAGTCGTGTTTTCATATCCTCCTAGTACTTCTTCATCCTTACAGATCTTGCCTTCCTCTCTCCTTCAGAAATTCTGTGTATTCGTTTGGGCTTCACCTTGTCCTTAAACCAGTTCGGTTTGGTGTTCTTCTTCTTTTTCTCCTTCTTCTTCTTCTTCTTCTTCTTCTTCTTCTTATTATTATTATTATGTCCGCGTCCGTAGAGTAGCGGTTAGTGTCATTAGCTGCCATCGTCGGGGGCGCGAGTTCGATTGCCGGTACTGCCAGAAATTTAAGAACGGCAAGAGGGCTGGTTCGTGGTTGAAATGGTACGAGCAGCTCACCTCCATTGGGGCCCGATTCGTTGGCTGAATGGTTAGCGTACTGACCTTCGGTTCAGAGGGTCCCGGGTTCGATTCCCGGTCGGGTCGGGGATTTTAACCTTCGTTGGCGGCTCAGGGGCTGGGTGTTTGTGCTGTCCCCAACATCCCTGCAACTCATACACTACACATAACACTATCCTCCATCACAATGACACGCAGTTACCTACACATGGCAGATGCCGCCCACCCTCATCGGAGGGTATGGCTTACAGGGGCTGCACTCGGCTATAAATAGCCACACGAAATTAAAATTAACCTCCATTGGTTGTGTGCCTGAAAAGAGCTGCACCACATCGGGATGAGGACACGAGTTTATTATTATTATTATTATTATTATTATTATTATTATTATTATTATTATTATTATTATTATTCATGCGTGCATGGTGACTATCATTGCTAAGGCATCAAGTCTATATGGTCTGATACCGTGGTTGACGGGTTCGAGTTCCGTTGCTGGAAACCATTTTTAACATCAGAATATTGGCCGGCAGGGTAGGAGAGGTCGTTGTATACGATTTTTCATCATTAGATTGCGTGCCAAAATCCTGGATGCAATTCCAAACCTCCCCGTAATATTCATACGGAGTAAGGGCATCTGACACTGTTCATGGTGATTCGTCCATCGGATAGAGGCGTTAATTCTAGAGTAGACACCTTGGAGTTAATCGACAGGAGTACGATATGTGCCGACACGTGGTTTCAGCCTCTCCGTACATCATCATCGTCATCATCATCATAATCCCACCTCCAGATGCAGAGGTCGCCCATGGGAGTCAGGTAGAAACACTTGCACTAGGAAAGGAGAACATATCCTTGGACACTCCTGGCACCAGAAGCCATACGATAAATAAATAAATAAATAAATAAATAAAAAAATAAATAAATAAATAAATATTGCCAGTGGTTTAACGTCGCAGTGAAGCATTGAACGTTTTCGGCGATGCAAGGATGGGAAAGAGCTACGATTAAGAAGTTGGCGGCCGTAGCCTTAATTAAGATACAGCCCCAGCCAGCATTTTCCTGGTGTGAAAGTGGGAAACCACAGGAAACCATCTTCAGGTCTGCCGACAGTGGAATTCGAACCCACCATCCCTGAATGTAGACTCACAGCTACATGACTGTAACCGCTCGGCGGACACGCTCGGTGATAATTAAAACAATTTCTTCTTCTTCTTCTTCTTCTTCTTCTTCTTATTATTATTATTATTATTATTATTATTATTATTATTATTTCCCCCTCTGTGGACTAGTGGTTAGTGTGATTAGCTGCCACCCTTGGAGCCCCGGATTCGATTCCCGGATCTGCCACAAAATTTGAAAAGTGGTACGAGGGCTGGGACGGAGTCCACTCAGCCTCGGGAGGTCAACCGAGTAGAGGTGGGTTCGATTCCCACCTCAGCCGTCCTGGAAGTGGTTTTCCGTGGTTTCCCTCTTCTCCTCCATGCAAATGCCATGATGGTACCTAACATAAGGCCACAGCCACTTCTTTCCCTCTTCCTTGTCTATCCCTTCCAATCTTCCCATTCCCCGCTGGCTTTTGGTCACAGGGGTCCCGGATTTGATTCCCGGCAGGGTCGGGAATTTTAACCTTCATTGGTTAATGACAGTGGCTCGGGGGCTGGGTGTGTGTGCCTCCTTCAGCATTAGAATTCATCATAGGTAGGGCCCCATCCTCACATACGCGCAGGTCGCCTATATGTGTCAACTCTGAACACCAGCATCAGGCCTCATCGGAGGCCACACGCCAATAATTACTTAATTTTTTCCTTGATTTTGCCTTCATCTGGCTATTAAAACGAATATACTGCCATTGCTTCTGCCTGTTCATTATAATTATTAATTCTTGCCAACTACTAGAAATAAGACACCTAGTAAGACTAATGCAAGGATAATTTAGTCTACAATCCACCTGTCGATGAAATGAAATGGCGTATGGCTTTTAGTGCTGGGAGTGTCCGAGGACAAGTTCGGCTTGCCAGATGCAGGTCTTGTCATTTGACTCCCGTAGGCGACCTGCGCGTCGTGATGAGGATGAAATGATGATGAAGACGACACATACACCCAGTTCCCGTGTCAGCGAAATTAACCAATTATAGTTAAGATTCCCGACCCCGCCGGGAATCGAACCCGGGACTCCTGTGACCAAAGGCCAGAACGCTAACCATTTAACCTTGGAGCCGGACCACCTGTCGATCACCACTATGAACACACTGCATTATTTCTTCCACTCCTTGATTAGACTTCTCGAATTACAGTGCAGTTACGTAGAATTAGTACTTGAAATGGTGCACATGACTTGATATTCTCACCAAGGTGGCCGCAGTTCGAATTTGAGTATTACTTCTTAGTTTGTTCGTTATTTTATTGGTGCCTCAACGTCGCACGTTTGACATTCTAGTTCAGTACAGGAGGGATGGAAGGTAACGGCTTCCACTATCCGTAACCTCGGCCCTTGGTGGAGTAGAGTGGTTAGCTCTACGCCCGGCCGCCTTTGCCCCCTGGAATTAACCTGGTACTCATTTTTGGTGTAGGCTGAGTGAACTTCAGGACTTGTGTACCTTCGGAAGGGGAAACATCGTTTCTTAAATTTTTCGGTTTCCGGACGGGGAATAGAATCCACGTCCTTCCGGATGAAACGAGCACGCCTTTACCGCCTCGGCCAGGCAGCCCCTTCGTATATCCTACCTCGCATTCAATATTCTTGGGTATCCTACCCTCGGAGAACACTTTAGTCTTCACCACACTGCTCCTTTCCTTGCGTTCTACACTACGGTATTATGCTAAAAATATTCGACTTCTATCGTCACTTTTTTTCTTTTTGCACTTTGTTTTACTTCGCACCTGCACAGATAGATCTTATGGTGACGACGGGATAGGAAAGGCATAGGAGTGGGAAGGGAGCGACCGTGACGTTAATTGAGGTAGAGCCACAATATTTCCCTGGCATGTAAATGGGAAACGACGGAAAACCATATTCAGGGCTGCCGACAGTGGAGTTCGAACCCACTATCTCTCCAATGGTCAGTGTCGTCGGTCACTACACCTACATGCTCTTCACTCGGCCGACCAGGAGGCAGTTTATTACAATTCCTCATAGCATTACTCGCGCACTATTCTCGTTAACGAGCGCCACAAGAAGTTGAGTACCTTCATCACACGACCTGTACTTCGTGTATGTAGGAAGTCAAGAGAAGTCGAGGGCATTTGACCTCCGGGCTATAGGTTAGACAGTCCGGTTACACTTTATGTTAAGTATACATGAATGCATATGGATTCATTTGTTTCTTTACATAATAATAATAATAATAATAATAATAATAATAATAATAATAATAATAATAATAATAAACGTCCGCCTCTCTGGTGTAGTGGTTAGTGTGATGAGCTCCACCTCCGGAGGCCTGGAGTCGATTCCCGGCTCTGCCACGGAATTAGAAAAGTGATTCGAGGACTGGAACTCAGCTTCATAAGGTCAGCTGAGTAGAGGAGGTTCGATTTTCGCCTCAGCCATTCTCGAAGTGGTTTACCGTGGTTTCCCACTTCTTCTCCAGGCAAATGCCACGATGGTACCTAAGACCACGGCCGCTTCTTTCCCTCTTCCTTGTCTATCCCTTCCAGTCTTCCCATCCCCCACGAGGCCCCTAGCAGAGAGGCTGCCTAGAGGAGGTACCGATCCTCCTTCCAGTTGTATCCCCGACCATGTGTCTCACTCTCGAGGACACTCGCTCGCTCGTCCTCCCGTAAAACTGCTATCTTGCTTGGTGGCAGGGCAGGACCCTTGATGGGCTATATGTGCATCGTGTTCCCGTCTCTTTTTTGTTTATAAATTACAAATTACGCAATCTTTGATATGTGTACGATTTTTCCAGGGTTCAAAGTCTAATTTAAAAACTAATGTCACGGAGCGAATTGGCCGTGCGGTTATGTCGTGTAGCTGTGAGCATGCGTTCGGAAGATGGTGGGTTCGAATCCCACCGTTGCCAGCCCTGAAGATGGTTTTTCGTGTTTTCCCCATTTTCATACCAGGTGGGGCTGTATCGTAATTAACGCTACGGCTGCTATGTTCCCTATCCTATCTCTTTCCTCCTTGCGTCATCGGAAACCTCCGGTGTGTTAGTGCGGAGTTGAACCATCAGCAAGGAAAAGATGTAATGTCTTGTATTTCGCCATGATAATGTAAAAGGCCTTTTCAGTGACGATGGCATGAAACCCAATATCATCGTTTAAGTGAACTGAGGACAAATACTCATACAGAGCTCCATGTAGTTACCAGCCGACTAGGTGGTGAGTTAGTAAGACACTTATCTCATGCGGCCAAGGTTTGCGGCGCTGATGGTTGACATTTGTCAGTTCTTAAATTGCGAGAGGCCCTTGATTTATTGTGACGTTAAGGAACCGGTTTCAGGGCACAATTACTCACCATCAACATTTAAATTTACGTTCCAAACACCAGAATGGGATCTGTAAAATAGGCTAATTATTAAAACATATAGGGCCTACTTGATATCATGGGCAATAATGGATAGCACTAATCACTATACACAGACTTATGTGCAGTGATGGGAAGAATTATTATTATTATTATTATTATTATTATTATTATTATTAATTGTCTTTTTTCGTTCCACTAACTACTTTTACACAATTCGAAGACGTCGAGATGCTGCAGTTTTGTTCCACGCGAATTCTAGCACATCCAAGTTTTCCGGCGATGCAATCATGGGAAAAGGCTAGGATTAGGAAGGTAGCTTCCATGGCCATAATTAAGATACAGCCCCAGGATTTGCCTGGTGTGAACATGGGAAACCACGGAAAACCACCTCTACTCAGTTGACCTCCTGAGGCTGAGTGGACCCGTTCCAACCCTCGTACGACTTTTCAAATTTCGTGGCAGAGCCGGGAATAAAACCCGGGCCTCCGGGGGTGGCGGCTAATCACGCTAACCACAACACCACAGAGGCGAGCTTTATTATTATTATTATTATTATTATTATTATTATTATTATTATTATTATTATTATTATTATTATTATTATTATTATATAATTCGCTGGGGCCATCAAGGACCACGTTAAGTCTTGTTGCATTTGACACTGAACTTGGCCTTCTTTAGAGCCCAAATTTCCCTCATTCTTTGTAAGTGGGCCTGCTTGCGCTCCTCTGTCCAAGGGGCACCGTGTCTTCTCTTCGGTTGCTCGTCTCGGTTTAGCCCGTTCGTCAATATTTTCTTGCGGAAGAGATCTCTGTTAAGGGCGTCTTCAGCTGAGATATGTAGCATTAGCAGGTCTTCTTTGGTATTTCTAAACCAGGGGATTGTGGTTTTGGGGTTTGAATAAAAAAAAGTGAAAGATTTCTTTAGTTAACTTTCTTCCGTCCATTCTTTTCAGATGACCGTAAAACCGTGCCCGTCTTTTTCTGATTGTGTCGGTAATTTTCTCTATTTTGCTGTAGACTTCCTCGTTGGATCTCTTTTGATGGATTCCATTTCTGTACTTTGATCCCAAGATTCCTCTCACAATTTTGCGTTCTTTTTTCTCCAGTTCTTCAAGGAGTCCTTTGTTGGCATTTAGAGACAGGGTTTCGGCTGCATATAGAACTACTGGCTTCAGAACTGTTTCATAGTGACGTATCTTGGTGTTTTGGGAAAGGCATTTTTTGTTGTAGATTGTGCGGGATGTTTGGTAGGCTATTTCCAGTTTGCGTACTCGCTCCTGAAGCGCTTCTTTGTCCAGTCCATTTTTCATGATTATCTCACCCAGGTATTTGAATTTGTCTACTCGGGTGATGTCCCCGTATTTCGTATGGAGTTTTGGTGGAGCCTCTTTGATGTTAGTCATTACTTCCGTTTTCTCAAACGATATCTGCAAACCAGTTTGTTCGGCAATTTCCTTTAAAATTTCAACTTGAGCTCTAGCGGTTTCTAGGTCGTTTGAGAGAACAGCAATATCATCGGCCAATGCTAAGCAGTCTGTTGCGATCCCCTTGGATTTGGTTCCTATTCTCAATGGACTGTAGTTGGTTTCCTGTAATCTCACCCGCCAGGTTCTGATGATCTTTTCAAGAACACAGTTGAAGAGTATCGGGGATAGCCCATCACCTTGTCGGACTCCTGTTTTGATGTCAAAGGAATGCGAGAGACATCCGTGGAACTTCACCTTTGATTTTGTATCGGCCAGGGTGGCTCTAATTAATGCCAGCAGTTTCAAATCAACTCCAAATTCATTTAAGATGTTTAGCAGGACTTCCCGGTCAATGGAGTCGTACGCTTTCTTAAAGTCTACAAAGGCAGACACATACTGCTTGGACCTTAGTGTACAATATCTGATGATCGTTTTGAGATTTTGGATCTGTTCAGCTGTTGAGCGACCTTTTCTGAACCCTCCTTGGTATTCACCTATTTGATGTTCGACTTGTGCTTCCAAACGCTCCAGGATGGCAAGTGATAGAATTTTGTAAGTCACGGGTAGCAAAGATATTCCTCTGTAGTTGTTGATGTTCTTCATGCTGCCTTTTTTGTGTAATGGATGGATCAAAGCTATTTTCCAATCTTCGGGTAGGGTCTCCTTGTTCCAAATTTCTTCTATTTACTTTTGCAAGATATCAAGTGATTCCTCTGGGGCATATTTCCATAGTTCTGCTACTACTGAGTCTTCCCCCGGCGCCTTGTTATTTTTGAGACGGGCAATGTGGCGCTTGATTTCATCTCTGTCGGGTGGTCTGGAATCTGGGTACCTGAGTAAGGGTTCCTTGGTCTCAATGGGGCTTTGCGGTTTAGAGCAATTCAGTAAATTCTTGAAGTAGTCTGCCAGAATGCTACAATTTTCTTAATTTGACGTCGCCAGAGTGCCGTCCTTTCGCTCAAAGCATAGAGATGGTGGTTTATAGCCAGTGAGTTTGCGTTTGAAGGCCCTGTAGTACTCTCTGCTTTCATTCTTCCTAAAGTTTTGTTCTATCTTTTCAATGAGAGATTTTTCGTATTTACGTTTCTCAGTTCTGAACACCCTAGCTGCTTGGGCACGTTGGGTTTTGTAGGTTTCCCAATCATTTTCTGATTTCGTAGAGTAGTACTGTTTCCACGCATTGAGTCTTTCTTGGAGGACTGATTCGCAGGTACCATTCCACCAAGCATGCTTTTTGCTTCTCTTGATTTCTGCAACGTCTTTGGCGGCCTCAACAAGGAGACTTTTGGCGTTGTTAAAGTCAGTGTCATTTGGTCTAGCCTTCTCCTGGAACTCCTCGACCCTTTGCCGAAGTTTATCATTGTCGAAGCGTGTGATCTGTTTGGTTGTCTTCCTTGTGTTTACGGGAATTGGTTTGAATTTGATAAGAGACATATAATGATTTGAGGCCAGAGTGATGCCTTTCTTTACCTTCACATTCATAATCTCAGGGCTGTTTCTCCTGGAGATTGCAACATGATCAATTCGGAACTGTCCGAGAGCTTGGACGGGAGAACGCCAAGTCATTTGCTTTCTGGGTAGATGGCGAAAGTGGGTCGACATGACCTGCAGGTTGTGATTTTCGCAAATGGACACCAGTCTTTTGCATTGGGATTGGTTCTTTTGTGAGCAGGGTAATTTCCTATAACTTTCTTGTACTTCTGTTCACGACCTAGTTGAGCATTGAAGTCACCCAAAAGAAGCTTGACATGGTGTTTGGGGATTTCGTTTAATTTTTCATCCAGTAGGTCCCAGAAATTATCAACTTCGTCTGGATCAGACTTGTTCTTATCGTTTGTAGGAGCATGTGCGTTAACTAGGGCGTAGGTTTTGTTCGCGCATCTAATTGTGAGTATAGACAATCTGTCATTCACAGGTTCGAAATTTGCAACCGATTTAAGGATCTTGGTTCTAACAGCAAACGCGGTTCCAAGCATCACAGCTCCATTGAGAATTCCTCTTTGCGCTTTGCTCTTGAAAAATCGGTAGCCTTCGGATTCAAAAATCTCTTCATCCGGGTACCTTGTTTCCTGTAGGGCCATTATGGATATCTGATTTTCGTGAAGAGCTTTGGTGAGGGTTTTCAGCTTGCCAGTTTGTGTTTCCCCTACTTCTCACATCGTCTTTGCTTCGCTATAGTACAGTAATAATACCCGTACAAAGAGACAACACGTGCATCTCACTGTGCGACCGCCCTGAACTTGGTAACAGTAGCGTACCATGCAGCCGATGTTATTCTCTGTTGTAATTGGTTCAGAAGGTACAGTATGACACTAAGCGGTCTCCATTTTCTATCGTACAGCATAGCCAACCTACCATACGTATTATTTTCAAGTGCACCGTTTGTGGTCCTTAGACAACCTGTCCTCCTCAGTGAGATCCACATGACCTTACCATCTAAGGAGATTCATTCGAGCTGCTTCATCAAGCATGGTCAGTATGAAAATGTCGGCCTCGGGATTCCAAGATCGCAGTTTCAAAATCAGGCAGAAGTAATTTTGTTTTTAGACGACCATCTGGCACGATGTCGGCATGGAAAAGATCCTGATTTCACGTTTGGCATTTGCTGCAAAAATAATAATTCTAACTCAGGCTTAGGTCTTCTGGTTTCTCTTTAATTTGACAGAATGAAAAGAAGCGTCGAAACTACAAGCAGGCCGCCTAAATGCCATCAAATCGAAATCCTGCATTCGGTGGCGGATGCTGTACGATTAAGACTAATAAATATTATTGGTTTTACGTCCCACTAACTACTGCGATTTTCGGAGACGCCGACGTGCCGGAATTTTGTACTATTGGTGTTCTTTTTTTTACAATTTGCTTTACGTCGCACCGACACAGATATGTTTTATGGCGACGGTATGATAAGAAAGGGCTAGGACTGGAAAGGAAATGGTCGTGGCTTTAATTAAGGTACATCCCCAGCATTTGCCGGATGTGGAAATGGGAAACCACGGAAAACCATCTTCAGGGCTGCCGACAGTGGGGTTTGAACCCACTATCTCCCGAATGCAAGTTCACAGCAGCGTGCCCCTAACCGTACGGCCAACTCGCTGCGCTAGATGCCGTATGAATTACTGCTTTTCTCTTTTTATATTCGGTACCACACTGGTTCATGTAGCAATCCATGGTCGCAACTCACCTTTTACGACGATATATTTATGTTATTATTTAATTTGTCCGTTTACCCTCCAGGGTTGGGTTTTTCCCCGGACTCAGCGACGGATCCCACCTCTACCGCCCCCAAGGGCAGCGTCCTGGAGCTTGTGACATTTGGTCGGGGATACAACTAGGATGTAGTTTCAGTACCTCGCCCCGGCGGCCTCACCTGCTTTGCTAAATAGGAGCCTTGCGGGGGGGATGGGAGGATTGGAAGGGATAGGCAAGGAAGAGGGGAAGTTAGATACCATCCCGGCATTTGCCTGAAGAAGAAGTGAGAAACCACGGAGAACCACTTCGAGGATGACAGAGATGGGAATAGAACCACCTCTACTCATTTGACCTCCCGGCGCTGTGTGGACCCCGTTCGAGTCTTCGTACCACTTTCCAAATTTCGTGTCTGAGCCGGGAATCGAACATGATTTCCGGGGGTGACAGCTAATCAGACTAACCACTACACCACAGAGGCGGACACGCCAATATGTACCGTACTATAAATGACAGACAGCAAACGTATCGACGAAGACGTACGAAAAATATTTTGTGATTGCTTTGGTGAGAATCCTTTACCCAAACGTAAAACAAAAACAGCTCATGTGCTGGGTATTCCATTGTGATACACATTCGTAATCACGAGTTATAAGTATAACTGCACTTGCGTAATTCTTGAAACCATCAACAATGAACATATTTCCAATACATAACATCCGATTTCCCACACATAGGCTGATGACAGCGCTTTTATTCGTCGTTCAGTATCGACAAATACATAATGCGCCTGTAATCCAAATAACATAGAAACTGAGCGTTATAAAAAACCCACGAAAACGCTGTGGAGGCGAGATTCTATCCATGAAACGGAGAGCTTTCTCGTTGCGCTGCACGATCGTTGGGGAAACGTGTCGCGTGCTGGTCTCGTGTAACACACTCGATTTTCTCAGCATTGAGTGGGTGTCTCGCTGTTGACAGTTCTTACCTTGGCCTACACGCATATTGAATATAGATCAAATGTGCTGGGACACATTGACCAGGTCAGTCACGGAGCCGAAGATATTTCGCAGCGAGAATAATAAACCTTCTGGATTCTCCGTGAATTTTTCGAGGAGTGCCAACCCTTAAGTCAGCGTACAGCATGTAAACACATCATTTTATTGCATTTAATCCCTCGTCCCAGCATATTTCATATACCCTGGGTAGTTCTTATGGCTCAGTGTTAGACGGCAATATTTTTAACGAATACAATGTTAATACTCCTAATAATATTGTAGAAAAATCAAGGTAATTTGAAGCCTTTTATATTAATAACTAGCAAGATATCCGTGCTTCGCTGCGGCTTTAAAATGAAAGTTATAGTAGTATAATAAGCGGGTTCGGCCGCCTCCTCCTCCTCCCGCCGCCTCCTCCGCCTCCGCCGCCGCCGCCCGCGGGAAATTTGAATTTTGGCGGGAAATTTGAATTTTGGCCGGAGATTTGAATTTGTAAACAAAGCCACGTGCTTTTTGACAGCTGTCATCGCCAACAACGCAACGCTAACCTCACTGCTGCCATCTTGACGGGCCTAAACCTCACTAGTGCCAACTTAACCTCACTAGCGTGAGGTAAACAAAGCCACGTGTTTTTTGACAGCCACGTGCTTTTTGACAGACAACAACGCATCGCTAACCTCAGTACTGCCATCTTGACGGGCCTAAACCTCAGTAGTGCCAACTTAACCTCACTAGCGCGAGGTAAACAAAGCCACGTGCTTTTTGACAGCCACGTGCTTTTCAACAGATTTGTAAACAAAGCCACGTGCTTTTTGACAGACAACAACGCATCGCTAACCTCAGTACTGCCATCTTGACGGGCCTAAACCTCAGTAGTGCCAACTTAACCTAACTAGCGCGAGGTAAACAAAGCCACGTGCTTTTTGACAGCCACGTGCTTTTTGACAGATTTGTAAACAAAGCTACGTGCTTTTTGACAGACAACAACGCATCGCTAACGTCAGTACTGCCATCTTGACGGGCCTAAACCTTAGTGGTACCAACTTAACCTAACTAGCGCGAGGTAAACAAAGCCACGTGCTTTTTGACAGCCATGTGCTTTTTGACAGATTTGTAAACAAAGCCACGTGCTTTTGACAGCTGTCATCGACAACAACGCATCGCTAACCTCAGTACTGCCATCTTGACGGGCCTAAACCGCAGTAGTACCAACTTAACCTAACTAGCGCGAGATAAACAAAGCCACGTGCTTTTTGACAGCTGTCATCCGCCATCTTTAAACTACAGAGCACCGTGCTGCCCTCTTTCGTCACCTGTCATCAGCAGTGCTGCCATCTTGACGGGCCTAAACCTTAGTGCTACCAACTTAACCTCACTAGCTCGAGATAAACAAATCCATGTGCTTTTTGACAACCACGTGCTTTTTTGATAGCTGTCATCCGCCATCTTTAATCTATAGAGCACAGTGCTGCCCTCTTTAGCTACTTACCTTTGAAATGTGGTGGCGGATAATTTGAAATATGCTTTTCGACAAGCAGCCATCTTTAATCCAGAGAGAACCGTGCTGCCCTCTAAGTGGTGGCGGCAAATTGAAAAATTCCACGTGCTCTTGTTTGAAAACAAACTCACGTGCTTTTTTTGACAGCTGTCATCTGCCATCTTTAATCTATAGAGCACAGTGCTGCCCTCTTTAGTTTGAAATGTGGTGGCGGTAAATTCCACGTGCTCTTGTTTGGAAACAAAGCCATGTGCTTTTTGACAGCTGTCATCCGCCATCTTTAATCAACAGAGCACCGTGCTACTATCATGCGGGCAATTTCATCACCTGTCATCCGCCATCTTTAATCCACAGAACACCGTGCTGCCCTCTTTATGACTACTACCTTAAGCATGTAGTAGCGGGCAATTTGAAAAGTTCTGTTAGCTATCATCCGCCATCTTTAATCAAGAGAGCACCGTGCTGCCATCTTTAGTTAGATACCTTTGAAATGTGGTGGCGGCAAATTGAAAAATTCCACGTGCTCTTGTTTGGAAACAAACTCACGTGCTTTTTCGACAGCTACCATCCGCCATCTTTAATCAACAGAGCATAGTGCTGCCCTCTTTAGTTTGAAATGTGATGGCGGCAAATTCCACGTGCTCTTGTTTGGTAAACATAGCCATGTGCTTTTTTGACAGCTGTCATCCGCCATCTTTAATACAGAGAGCACCGTGCTGCCCTCTTTATCGTAGTAGATGTAAATTCGTCGCCTGTCATCCGCAGTGCTGCCATCTTTAGCTAGATACCTTTGAAATGTGGTGGCGGATAATTTACAAAGAAAAATTCTACAGCAGCCCTCTCTCGACGCTAATTGAATAAGATGGCGGCTATACATGACTCCTTAAGGGTGCTTACGCAAGATGGCTGCTATACACAGGTTCTTATGAGACGCCCTTGGGATGCTTGCTCAAGATGGTAGTTATACATGGCTCCTTATGAGATGCCCTAGGGATGCTTGCTCAAGATAGCGGCTGCTCTTATGGGACGGCTTAAGTGTCCTTGCACAAGATGGCTTGAGACGCCCTAAGGATGCTTGCGCAAGATGGCGGACACAAGATGGCGGCTATACAAGTCTCCTTATGAGACGCCTTAAGGGTGCTTGCGCAAGATGGCTGCTGCTCTTAGCTTAGAGGCTAACGTGTCGTGATAGTTCGATTCATTAAATTTAGGGCTTAAATGCAAAATGTTAAATATCTCGAAAACGGTGCATCGTAGAGCAAAACGGACAAAATTTTTCTACCCAATACCTAGGTTCGCAGTATGAGGAACAAGAAAATCATAGTCTAATGATGGGATCAACGGTTCGGTTCCTACTTAGGCCCTTTGGCATTTGCTCTGTTTTAGCTTGTATTGAAGCGAGTCTTCGTAACATGATCAGGTCTAGCTATGGTAGAGAGTATAACGTACCGTGCAGGTTCGATTCATTAAATTTGGAGGCTTAAATGCAAAATGTTAAATATCTCGAAAACGATGCATCGTAGAGCAAAACGGACAAAATTTTTCCGCCTAATACGTAGGTTCGTAGTATCAGGAACAAGAAAAAACATAGTCTAATGATGAGATCAACGGTTCGATTCCTACTTAAGCCCTTTGCCATTCGCAGCTATCTATTTCTACAAGATGGTGGCTGCTCTTATGAGAAACAAGATGCCTTGAGACGTCCTAGGGATGCTTACGCAAGATGGCAGACACAAAATGGTGACTAAACATAGCTCCTTATGAGACGGCCTAGGGGTGCTAGCACAAGATGGCGGCTACTCTTATGAAGAAAGCTAGCTTAGAGGCTACTGCGCAAGATAACAGCTGCTGTTATGCATGTGGTGGAGGGCAATTTGAAATTCTATGTGCTTAATCAACAGAGCACCCTGCTGCCCTCTTTAGCTGAAATGTGGTGGTGGATAATTTGAAAAATTCTTTTGACAGCTATCATCTTTAAACAAAGGCGACTATACATAGGCTGTTAAGGCCTTATCATTCTCCTCCTCCTCCTCCTCCTCCTCCCCCTCCTCCTTCTCTACCTCCTCCTCCGCCTCTTATGTCAAGGCATAGCTTTATATCGAACAAGTTTAAACCTGCATCGCGAAGGCAAGCGTGTGCAGCGATAACATTATTGCGCATGTTTAGACTTTCGAAACATAAGAAGAGTAGAATCAAACGCTGTACTCGATACGACATGTGATCAGAACATTGATTGATGCGTTCAGAAAACAAAATAAGTGATCAAGACTAGAATCGAACGATGTACTCAATACATCATGTGTTTAGAATATGTCAGGGGATACGCTTGTTCTAAGAAGATCAGATTGAAACATAACAAGACTAGAATAGAACACTGTAATCGATGTTGTTAACTTCAACATGTGATCAGAACATTGATTGATGTGTTCAGAACACAAAATAAGTGATCATGCTTAGAATCGAACACTGTACTCGATACAACATGTGATCAGAACATTGATCGATGTGTTCAGAACACGAAATAAGTGATCAAGACTAGAATCGAACACTGTACTCAATACAACATGTGTTTAGAACATGTTAGGGGGTACCCTTGTTCTAAGAAGATCAGAATGAAACATAACAAGACTAGAATCGAACACTGTAATCGATGTTGTTAACCTCAACATATGATCAGAACATTGTTTGATGTGTTCAGAGCAAAAGTACAATTTTGATGATTTGCGTAGCTAACTCGCTCGGTAAACGATATAGCCAAAGTATAACTTCAAATTATTTACCTTCCATCATTCGTCTTGTGTGTAAAAATCAGTCGAACAAGTTATCGCATAAACATGGCTGAAAAAAATCGTGATAGGGTATGGAACCCAGGGGTTACATCTTATCAGAAGGGCGAAAAGGATGAAAGGACTCTTCCTCCTCCTTACCGCACATTCCTTGGCTAAAGGGCTAATGGGCTAAAGGGCTAATGGGCTAAAGGGCTAAAGGTGCAACAACCTCATCGATCGCTATCAGCAAGAACGCTTGTACTTTGTTAAGTGTAGAAAATTAATCTTAATTGGTAAATGGTTTTATGTTCAGAACAAGGAATGGAACCTAGGGGTTACGTCTTACCTAATAAAATCCCCGAGGTGCGATGAGTTACGTTTTTCGAACTAGTGTTTGGAACACTGAACTTTTCAAGATGGCAAGAGTGAGGTTAGCAATGTTCTGTTGTTGGATTTTAAATTCCGCGCTACAACATGCATAAGGTGGCAGCCCTTGAGGTTTACTCCCGTAAAGATGGCAAGAGTGAGGTTAGCAATGTTCCGTTGTTGGATTTTTAAAATTTCCCGCTATAACATGCAAAAGGTGGCAGCCTTGAGGTTTACCGCCGTAAAGATGGCAGCAGTGAGGTTAGCGACGCTCCATTGTCCTTCAAAGTGAGGTTAGGGTTCGTCAAGAAGACAGCTGTCAAAAAAGCACGTGGCTATGTTTACCAAACAAGAGCACGTGGTCGTGACGTCACGGTCACGTAATCAATCCTTAGCTCGACGTTCGAATCAAAACAATGTTTAGCCGTCAAAAGGGGCTAAATTGAGACCCATTCAACCACGCTCTGCTACCACTTGTTACGGAGTTTTCCGTGGTAGTTAGAGGTGAAAGATGGTGCGAGGGGGGGGTGAACAGGTCTCAGGCTACGAAATTAAAGTGAATTTAAAATTTAACAAGGTTATATTTTCTTAGCAAAACACAAGGAATAACAATAATGGCAGGTACAGAGTAGCAAAACCACTAATCGAGAATGTACAATTACAGGATTTGGGCTCCGAGAGCCAGACACACAATTCTTGAGCAATTAGCCCAACTTTACGATATACAGAATTCAACAAAGGGGCAGAAGACCCCAATCAAGCCCAGGAGCACTTGCTCCCAATTACATCATAAAGCCTCCTCGAGGCGCGCAGAAACAAACTTCAAAAGAGCGATCTTGCTCTCAAAGATTAAGCCTATCAAAGGCCACACCAAACTCCACCTTCAAGTTGTCCTCTAAGGATATAAACACAGGGGTAAAGATACCCAACCTACTGAATCCTATTAAGTGAGAAAAGTTAATTACATGGCCTCTAAAATACCAATTTGAGAGGAGGCGAACTTGCGCTCCTAATACACTTGTTTAAAACCTACTTGGCACTAGGCCGTTAATGCAAGGGCTAATCCCATACTAAAGAGGTGACTTTAAGAAGGAAACAATTTACATTACGTTAAGGAAGAAACGGTTGTGAAAATAAGTTCACCTCAATGCAATATGAAAGGGAGCTCGAGAGGGTTAAGCACTCTCTATCCCAATATGAAGCTTGAAAGCGAATAGATACAAAGATTCTTTACATTTTAGGGAAAGTTACATGGTGGAAAAGCTTCGGACCCGCCCCGAGAGTTAAACTGCTGGGCTAGCAAGAAAAGAAGTTATTAATCGGCCATTACCTTGTTGTTGAACTGCTGCCCGAAGGAAGAGGCGCTTCCCGCCCCCTGCTATGTACTTTACACACAGAAAGATTTTACTGAAGTGGCGCAGAGACCCTAAAATCAGCAGTTTATATACTCTCGCAGAAAGTTCGAGGCGTTTCAGGAAGGAAAACACCCGCCCACAATCATTTTATTGGTGGATAAAGAAAACCCCTACACAAGATGAAAAAGAAACACATTATTGGTGGAAAAATAATTAAAGAAATTCGGGATTGGCTAAATTCAAAACAAGGGGAAAGAAAGGGGTTAATATTGCCAACTTAAACAATGACTGAAAGAAATTTAGCAAAGAACAAACTTTTGAAATTAAATTTTCTCAAAAAAAAAACAGTTCTTTCACTTCGCACTAGGGTGCACCGTTGTAGTTCTTCAGTAGTGTCCTCTAGAAGAGAATGTTCACACTTCTTACTACAAGCAAAACAAAAATACATCGAAAACAACACAGTTCAGAAACTTCAAAATTTCCAAGTAGTGACATCTTCAGGGTAACTTGAAAATTAACACATAAGACAAAGTTCAGACTTCTTCCAGTAGGGGAGTTTCAACTGGCGCAAAGTTTGAATTAGCGGCGTGGAGGTGTACCGCCCGGTACAGACCTCCCCCCCCCCCACAAAAGTCCCTCCAGGGGTGACACATGAAATTCGTTAAAGACAAGGTCCGAGTTATGATGTTGATATAGAAGTATTTATAAAAAATTTCTAAATTTGGTCTGATCCAGTTTCAAAATTCTTGTAGTAACTGTTGAAGTAATGTCTTTATGTTTGTAGAAGTTGAATTCAGAAGGAAAGTTTTAGTTTTTGAAGTTGAGGAGAAAAAAAAATCTTTTAAGTCCACCAGATATTGCTGTTGAATTCCCAAGTGTAGTAATTGCTGATAGTAAATGTCCATGTAGTTGATTAAATATTTCGATGTTGATTAAGTTGGATGGCCAGACCGGCCGTTGCAGCTTGCGTCCAAAGGCGGCCGCTCGGACCCCTCAAGTACCCTGAGATACCGCTCGCCCGCACTATGAGAGGAGCAGTGGTGTTGAAGCACGCCGCGCCCGCTGTGAACATGCAGGTCGCGGGCCAGTTACAGGTTGTGCGCCGCACATCAGCCTTGGCCGGGAGGAGGGCTCCGGCTCGCCGTGCACACGTCGTCCTCGCTGGAGTAGAGGGGGCCCTTCCTCTATCCCAGTCGCGGCACGGCGCCGCGCGGCTGCGGGGGCACTGAAACATAAAGCTAGGCGGCAGAATTGAGTTGGACCATCATCTTTTTTTGAGGGCATAGGCTTTGTGGAGAGGTTGAGGGGCCAGCGGCGTGCAGATATCCATGGCATTTTATAAGCCACAGTGTGTGGGTAGCAGGAGACGGGAGCGTGGTAATGGCCGTGGCAAGGACAGGATGGCAGTTCAACTGATCGGGGGAGGTTTACAAAAAATAATTACGCTTAAAGGAAACAGATTGCAAGGGCAGAAGGCCTAAAAGTGAAACGTCTCAGAGAAAAAAAAATATAACCTTCCTATTTATTTCAAAATAATATGAAGCAAGTTAACACAGAAATTACACCGGTTTCACCTGTGACAGGTGAACCCTAAATATCCTCTCGGTGGCTGGATTACTTAATAACAACGTAACCGGCGTAAGGAAATCGATGATGATACACGGCCCATGAAATCTGGGGGCAAGCTTGCCCGCGGGAACAAAGTTCTTGACCATCACCTGGTCACCTACCTTCAAATTGGTGGGTCTCCGTCCACGATCATATCTTTCCCTAACCTTTTCATGAGACACCTTAAGATTGGCTTTAGCTTTCTTCCAAAGATCTTTGATATTATCCGGATCTATTGTCTCGGGTAGAATGTCACTCAGAGACCAGAGGTTAGAGAGCGGCGTGTTGGGAACGAACTTGAACATCAAAGAAGCTGGAGTAAACTTGTGAGATTCATGGACCGCCGAATTCAAAGCAAAACCTAACCAATGCAGGGACGTGTCCCACCTAGAATGATCTTCATGATGATAGGCAATAAGCGCGGACCTGAGATTACGATTAACCCGTTCAGCCAGAGATGGTTGAGGGTAATAAGCAGAAGTCGTCACATGAGAGATGGACAGGTCAAAACAGAATTTACGAAAAAGATTTGATGTAAACGCCTTAGCATTATCAGACACAATATATTGGCACGGACCAAAAGAAGCAAAAAGAGAATTTAGGCAAGTAATGGTGGACTGAGCGGTAGCCAGCTTAGTCGGAAATAACCAGGAAAATCTTGTAAAACCATCTACGCATACAAAGATGAACTTGTTGGCATTTCCCTTTGACTGGGGGAAGGGTCCTACATAATCAATACACAGGCGTTCCATGGGGCGCGACGCTTGATGCGAAGACAAAAGGCCTACCTTGGTGGACATGGTTGGTTTACGAAGCAAACAAGATTTACAAGCTTTTACTAGTTCACGGATTTCACCGTCCATACCCTTCCAGATGAACCTTTCACGAATCTTTTCACGGGTTATAAAGATTCCAAGATGCCCCCCTAATGGGGTCTCATGATAGTACTTGAAGATCATAGGTACAAGAACAGCTGGAACGACAACCTTCATCATCTTATCATGCCTTGATGGGCAACATAAAACACCATTCCTCAGAACATAAGGGACGACATGTTCCCCAGAAGAAAGGGTTTCCATTATCGGAGCCAGCGTCGGATCTTCACGTTGGTATTTCTCGATATCCCTAAAGAGCAGGGGAGCATCTGTTAAGATGGCATTAACATCAGATAGCATGGACTCGGGAGGTGAAGAACTATCGACCGGATCATGGGTCTCGACCTCGTTGGAAAACATACGGCTGAGTCCATCAGCAACGACATTTTCGGTACCTCGGATATGCCTGACATCGAATTGGAAGGCAGAAATACGGATGGCCCAACGGGCTATACGACCAGTACGACGCGGCCTACCTAAGACCCAGCTTAAGGCTTGATTATCTGTCTCCAGGTCGAATTTGACATGTTCCAGATAGAGACGGAACTTTTCTAAGGCAAATAAGACTGCCAAACCTTCGAGCTCATAGATAGAATACTTGGCTTCTTGAGCCGATAGAGTCCTAGATGCATAGGCGATGGGTCGCCTCCCTAGTTCAGTCTCTTGAAGAAGGACTGCAGCTACTGCTGACGACGACGCGTCAGTTTGGACGATGAATTTCTTTGAGAAATCAGGCATAGCAAGGACAGGGGCATTACAGAGAGCTAATTTAAGATCTTCAAAAGCGGCTTGTTGAGAAGGTCCCCACTCGAATTTGATGCCTTTCCTACGAAGAAGGTTTAAGGGCGCCGCTCTATTAGCGAAGTTAGGAATAAACTTCCTGAAGAAATTCACCATACCAATGAACCTGGCGATACCCTTAATGTCCTTGGGAGGTTTAAAATCACGGATGGCCTGTGTTCTAGAATGATCGACGGCAACACCATCAGGTGACACAATATGCCCTAGGAATGACATAGAGGGCTTCGCAAAGGCAACCTTGGACAACTTAACAGTTAACCCAGCCTTACGAAGGCGATTAAGAACTTCTCGCAGATGATCTAGATGGTCTTCAAAAGTCTCCGAAAATACGACGACATCATCCAAGTAGTGATACAAGTACTCAAATTTGATGTCGGAGAAGACCCTATCTAGCAGCCTAGTGAGTACAGCTGCTCCCGTGGGGAGCCCGAAAGGCACGCGGTTGTATTCATACAAATTCCAATCCGTGGCAAAAGCTGTAAGATGTTTAGACTCTTCCGCTAGGGGAATTTGATTGTAGGCCTGATTCAAATCCAAGATGGTGAAGAACTTGGCCTTACGGAACCAAGAAAAACAAGAATGAAGGTCGGGAAGGGGCACAGATTGTAACACCACCTTCCGATTGAGAGCCCTATAATCAATGACAGGCCTGAAGCCCCCTTGGGGTTTCGGGACTAGAAAAATAGGCGAAGAATACGCCGACTTAGAGGGCTTAATAATACCATCCTTCAACATCTGATCGATGATTTCTTTCAGAGCCTTCATTTTAGGTGGAGATAGCTTATAAGGTGGAAAACGGACAGGAATCGAATCCGTGACCTCAATTTTGTATTCGATAAGGTCAGTAACCCCAAGAGTATCAGAGAACACCTCTCGAAACGACTGACACAACTTACGAATACCACCAGCCTGCTCCTCAGGAAGATGTCTAAGGTCTAACAACATCTCATCCTGGGTAGGCGAAATAGATGAACATGACGCAGAATTACATTTTAACAAGGGGATTTTACAATTGGAAGCAAATTTGAATGTGCACGACTTACTCTGAAGATCGAGCACAAGACCCGTGTGAGAAATAAAGTCGGCTCCCAATATGATGGGGCAAGACAAGTGCTTAGCCACAAACAATTTGATTTTCCATGTAAATTTAAAAATACGAATTTTGACATTTACAGAACCGAGAATTTCTAATGGAGATGAATTAGCCGAAACATATTGAACAGGAGATGACCGATTTCAATTTTGAATACCATAGATCCGAAATAATTGAACAAACACTGCCTGAATCTAATAGAGCTGTTATAGGCTCATTATTTAACTCAATTTTAAGAAAAGGAACAGGTGCGGGGGTATCTGCCGCAATCCTAAGACACTCTTTGGGGCATTCAAAAGATGAATTTGAAGACTGAACGTTCCCTGAATTTACGACCTGTTTGCCAGGGGCTGAGCCTTGGGAAGCAGAATTAGTCGACTCAGCCGAAGCCGCTAGTCACTTATTATTAGTGACATTGGTGGAAGTTGCACCAGAAGTTGAGCAGGAGGGGGTGCTATTTGAATTTGGGCAATTCTTAGCGATATGTGAGAAAGCCCCACATTTAAAACAGCCTTGTGATGAGCCAGCTCCATTATTTGCCCTACTAGATTTGATCAATGGACACTTGTTCCGAAGATGGTCAGGCGACCCGCAAGCGTAACATTTACGAGGTGTGACTGATCGGCGAGGTGGAGGCCGAGTATTACTAAAAGAAGGCGGGGGTTCTTTCGCGACACGCAAGGAATCGGCGTATCTAACTCCTTCCGCTGAGACGGCCAATGCTTCAAGTTCAGAGAAGGTTTGCGGGCACGCCGCGAAACACAAATATGACCTGTAGGATGGTGAAATTCCTTCTACAATAGCCTGTACAATCTGATCTTCAGGAAAATGAAGAGCAAAAACCCTAGTATAAAACTTAATGTCTTGTATGAAATCAGCCAGATTTTCATCCAATCTCTGTACTCGATAATAGTACTTCTGAATCAGAGATGACCTCGCGCGAGCAGGAATAAAATTTGCAAGCAAGTGTGCGTGAAAATCTTCAATAGATGACTGTTCAGCTATGGCTCTTACTATTTTGTCTGAGAGAATACCTATTGCATAGGGATAGATGATTTGCAAAATCTGACATGGAGAAAGAGAAAAAACAAGGGCATGATCCTGGAATTCAACTAAAAACCTTAAGAAAGAAATAACTTCACTGGTAGTGTTAACCGAAAACTTCGAGATACATCTGAGCAACATTGCCAATGGATGAGGCAAGCTGCTGAACCCAGGTGACATCGTAGGGAAAGGTTTCAGTGGCAAAGAAGTTAATTCAGAACGTACATTATTCAACGATGCACGGCGTTCAGACTCGTTGTCCAATGGGGCAGAGATCGTTTGAGCTCCAACGGTTATCCTATTGACTTCTCCCTTAGGAGGCTCTTCCTCGCTACCTACATTCACCGTGGTGGGTTGATCGATTTTGGGAGGAACTTCCCCAGTTAACAATTGGGTAACCTTACTGGATAATTCAGAAATACTTTCAAGCAACGTACTAGCTTCCTTCCTCTGAACGTCATTCAACTTCAGAGACAACAAATCGTTAACTCTATTTGAAAAATGAAATAGCCTGGCTTGCACACGCTTAATTTGATTAGGAGAAGGATCATTTTCGTCAAAAAAACTAACTACAGGTGCTAGCCCAGTAGTATTCTCGGTGATCGTGGAAAGAGATTCGTCAATTTCTTTCTCTCCCAAAGTGGGGATGGAAATGGGCAAATCAAGGGACTCTCTAAGCTTGTTTGTGTCTACCGTAACCGTGCCTCCAGATTGCACATTTCTAATAGTTAATTCATAGATCAACTCCTCCTTGCGCAAATAGTTGAGATGGAGAACATCGCGAGGGCCGGGCATGACGACAGAACAATTTTGAAAAAGAAAAAATCAAAATTTCCAGCAACAGAGAAAATTGTTAGAGTTCGAATCAAAACAATGTTTAGCCGTCAAAAGGGGCTAAATTGAGACCCATTCAACCACGCTCTGCTACCACTTGTTACGGAGTTTTCCGTGGTAGTTAGAGGTGAAAGATGGTGCGAGGGGGGGGGGGTGAACAGGTCTCAGGCTACGAAATTAAAGTGAATTTAAAATTTAACAAGGTTATATTTTCTTAGCAAAACACAAGGAATAACAATAATGGCAGGTACAGAGTAGCAAAACCACTAATCGAGAATGTACAATTACAGGATTTGGGCTCCGAGAGCCAGACACACAATTCTTGAGCAATTAGCCCAACTTTACGATATACAGAATTCAACAAAGGGGCAGAAGACCCCAATCAAGCCCAGGAGCACTTGCTCCCAATTACATCATAAAGCCTCCTCGAGGCGCGCAGAAACAAACTTCAAAAGAGCGATCTTGCTCTCAAAGATTAAGCCTATCAAAGGCCACACCAAACTCCACCTTCAAGTTGTCCTCTAAGGACATAAACACAGGGGTAAAGATACCCAACCTACTGAATCCTATTAAGTGAGAAAAGTTAATTACATGGCCTCTAAAATACCAATTTGAGAGGAGGCGAACTTGCGCTCCTAATACACTTGTTTAAAACCTACTTGGCACTAGGCCGTTAATGCAAGGGCTAATCCCATACTAAAGAGGTGACTTTAAGAAGGAAACAATTTACATTACGTTAAGGAAGAAACGGTTGTGAAAATAAGTTCACCTCAATGCAATATGAAAGGGAGCTCGAGAGGGTTAAGCACTCTCTATCCCAATATGAAGCTTGAAAGCGAATAGATACAAAGATTCTTTACATTTTAGGGAAAGTTACATGGTGGAAAAGCTTCGGACCCGCCCCGAGAGTTAAACTGCTGGGCTAGCAAGAAAAGAAGTTATTAATCGGCCATTACCTTGTTGTTGAACTGCTGCCCGAAGGAAGAGGCGCTTCCCGCCCCCTGCTATGTACTTTACACACAGAAAGATTTTACTGAAGTGGCGCAGAGACCCTAAAATCAGCAGTTAATATACTCTCGCAGAAAGTTCGAGGCGTTTCAGGAAGGAAAACACCCGCCCACAATCATTTTATTGGTGGATAAAGAAAACCCCTACACAAGATGAAAAAGAAACACATTATTGGTGGAAAATTAATTCAAGAAATTCGGGATTGGCTAAATTCAAAAGAAGGGGAAAGAAAGGGTTAATATTGCTAACTTAAACAATGACTGAAAGAAATTTAGCAAAGAACAAACTTTTGAAATTAAATTTTCTCCAAAAAAAACAGTTCTTTCACTTCGCACTAGGGTGCTCCGTTGTAGTTCTTCAGTAGTGTCCTCTAGAAGAGAATGTTCACACTTCTTACTACAAGCAAAACAAAAATACATCGAAAACAACACAGTTCAGAAACTTCAAAATTTCCAAGTAGTGACATCTTCAGGGTAACTTGAAAATTAACACATAAGACAAAGTTCAGACTTCTTCCAGTAGGGGAGTTTCAACTGGCGCAAAGTTTGAATTAGCGGCGTGGAGGTGTACCGCCCGGTACACAAAGAATTAAATTAATTTATCATTTCATTTACCCACCCTTAATTGGATTTTCCGTAAACATAAGAATATGTCTTTCTTAATTTTTAAAGAATATTCCAAATGCAAATTTGCATGTCTGTAACATCTTTGGTTTTTGAGATACAAGTATCCTCATAAAAAAGAATTCAACCCCGTTTCAGTCCTTTTTACACACCCTTTAAGTGGATTTTACGAAAACGAAAGAAATACGTGTTTCTTTAGTTTTAAAAGAGATTAAAGGTACCAATTTCTACGCCACTAACATGTTTAGTTTTTGAGATATACTAATGTTAAAAATTCACCACCTTTGTCACTCTCTTTCACCCCCCCCCCCCACCCTTAGGTTTCCCAAGAACGAAAAATACGTGTTTCTTTATTTTTAAAGGAGATTCCAAATAAAACTTTTAATGATTGTAACATCTTCCTTTTTTGAGATACAAGTAAGTATCCACATAAAAATAATTCAGCCCTTTTTTCAATCCTTTTTACACCCCCGCTGAAGTATTTTTTCCGAAAACAGACAAATACGAGTTATTTTTATTTTTAAAACAGATTAAAAAACCCCTATTTCACGTCCGTAACGTGTTAAGTTTTTGATATATACTGTATATATGGTCACTTTAAAAATTAACCCCCTTTATCACTCCCCCTTAAGTGGATTTTCAGAAAATAAATTATGCATGTTCCTTTACTTTTACAGTAGATTCCATATACCAGTTTTCACGTCTGTAACATGTTATCTTTTTGAGATATACTCATTTTTAGAATTCACCCCTTCTGGCACTCCTGTTCACCACCCCTTAGTAGATTAAAAAGAACAAAAATTACGTGTTCCCTTATTCTTAAAGGATATTCCAAATACCAGTTTCCTTGACTGTAACATCTTCAGTTTTTGCGATATAAGTATCTACATAAAAGGTATTCAAGACTTTTTTTACCTTTCTTCACCCCCTTAACAGAATTTTCCGAAAAAATTACTTATTTCTCTATTTTTAAAGGAGATTCCAAATACCAGTTTTCATATCTTTAAACTGTTCAGTTTTCGAGATATACATGCACTCATTTTAAAATCTCACTCCCCCCCCCCATTTTCACCCCTTTAGCGACGGAATATCGGAAAATCTCCTCGTTAGCGAGCACCTACACTGTAATATGAATGTGTCCCTAAAATTTCATTTCTTTATGTCCAGTAGTTTTGGCTCGGCGATGATGAATCAGTCAGTTAGTCAGTCAGTCACGATAATGTTATTTGTTTTACGTCCCACTGACTACACTTTTACGGTTTACGGAGACGCCGAGGAGCCGGAATTTAGTTCCGCAGGATTTCTATTACGTGCCACTATATCTGCCGACATGAGGCTGAGGTATTTGAGCACCTTCAAATATCATCGGACTGAGCCAGGATTGATCTTTCCAAGTTGGGGTTAGAAGGCCAGCGCCTCAACCGTCTGAGCCACTTCTATATTTACCAGATTTTTATTTTTATATTCTTACATGATTGCGGCGTCAACCACTTTCCCTGTCTCCATCATAATATGTATCGCATTAATAATCGGATTCATCAAGAAGACCTTCCTCGTCATTCGTCATCATGATAATTCAACAATCAGTGGCCTGCATTTAGCGCTCTCACCCAGATAGCAGATTCCTTATGCATTGTTTACCTTCTACCTCAGAAGTGCAACGTTAGCACTGTTAGCTGCTGTCCTCGGGGACTGGGGTTCGATTCCCGGTACTGCCAAAGATCTAAGAGTGTCTAGATGGCTGGTATCTGGTTAAAAAGGGGTGTGGCTGAAAAAGAGCTGCATCATCTCCGGACATGGACACGATTTGGTCCCACTCGACTTCTTTTACGTGCTAATAAACCTACCGACATGAGGCTGACGTATTTGAGCACCTTCGAACACCACCGGACTGAGCCAGGATTGAACCTGCCAAGTTGGAGATAGAAGGCCAGCGGCTTAACCGTCTGAGCCACTCAACCCGGCCCCATGTTAAATTCACACAGATATTCTCCGCCTGTCCTTACATTTCGCTAAAGTAGTAATTATTTCAAAGAGGTCTAAGTTTTTTACAATTTCATTCTCAGTTCAGGTGCTTGCTAAAGCTGGCAAACAATCCTGTCACATTGGAGATTGCAAATATGTTTTTTTTTTCAGTTTTATTACTTACGCTACACTCCCCACTTGGCACTGAGATGGTGTAGTCACCGAGCTCGATAGCTGCAGTCGCTTAAGTGCGGCCAGTATCCAGTATTCGAGAGATAGTAGGTTCGAACCCCACTGTCGGCAACCCTGAAAATGGTTTTCCGTGGTTTCCCATTTTCACACCAGGCAAATGCTGGGGCTGTACCTTAATTAAGGCCACGGCCGTTTCCTTCCCACTCCTAGCTCTTCCCTGTCCCATCGTCGCCATAAGACCTATCTGTGTTGGTGCGACGTAAAGTAACTAACAAAAAAAAAAGAGGTGGTGTAGTCAACAAATGCAGAAGATGCAGTGGAAAGCTTTTATTAATTACGGTATTTAATTTCGAATTATTAAATGCTGACTTTTTTTGCTATGAAATATCAGTTTTTCATTAAATACGTAATACCGTATTAATGTTATTTTTCATTATTATGGCGGCCGTCAATTCGGGATCACGAACCGTCTTGCCTGCGCCTTGGGGCGATCCTCATTCGCATCTTTCACTTGGAATTGAATGTAGTAATTTCTCTGAATATGCAGGTACTGTACGAATTGTTGGTCTCATAACAGCGCCCCCAAATAAGAATGACACGACTTTAATTAGAACAGAGTGTGTAATTGTTGTTGAGTCTGGTAGTAAAAGTATCAACAGTCACAGTGATAATTCCCTTGTATCCACTAGCGCTAACTTTACTGGAACGAACATATCCACCATTCTTTAATCCTTTCTTTCTTCCTTCAGTGCCGGCCTGATTGGTATAGACCAGGTGCCACTAGGTGACACGCGAAAATGATTTATCTGGCATACCGCACGACTTATTAACAAATTTTATTTTTGACATGTAATAAATAGGTCGGAAATCTACCTACATAGCATATTTTAACATTACACTGTAATAACATAAAGAAGTATGCCAAAATTATTTCTATGGCCATATTTTTTACATATTTCATTAGGTTGAAGCAAAATTATATTATTCATAAAATGTAACTGTTTTTGAAATGCAATTTTCAATGATGTTTACAAAATAAACTGAAACACTCCCTCAGATGGATTTATATGTAACGCAATCTAATATCTAAACTAAGTGAAATGAGAGCATTTCATGATGATTTTAAATAAAAATAACCGGTGGCACACAAGAGAATAAAAATTAATAAAAAGGACCTTAATTGACACGCTAGTCAGAAAAGGTTTGCAATCCCTAGTATACTCGTAGACGGTCGAAGCGCTGGCCTTCTGACGCCACCTTGGCAGATTCGATCCTGGCTCAGTCCAGTGGTATTTGGAGGTGCTCAAATACGTCAGCCTCGTGTCGGTAGATTTACTGGCACGTAAGGGAACTCCTGAGGAACTAAATTCCGGTACCTCGGCGTCTCCGGAAACCGTAAGAGTAGTTATTGGGACGTGAAACAAATAATATTATTATTATTATTATTATTATTATTATTATTATTATTATTATTATTATTATTATTATTATTATTGTTATTATTATTATTATTATTATTATTATTATTATTATTATTATTATTACAGTAATAAATTCACCTCTTGCTCACAAGTCAATGTTGAAGAAAGCATTATTTATATTTTTTTTTTGTAATTTTAAATTTCGATTTTCAGATTTCGCTGTGGTCTTTATTTGTTTGTTCTTATAGCATTTTAATTTAAATTTCCTCGTTCACTTCTCAGTTTGGTTTTGAAAGTGCGTGAGTTAACGTCGGCGCACTGACGTTGTTGGTTGCTAGGACGACCGAGTGATTGGCGTCCTGCGTCCCGGCGCTTGGCCTGTGGACTGTTTAGTAGCGCTCAGTCAGCTCCGGGGACTTGGCTCGTGCACAAGTATCCACCGCTGAAATCACCAGGCAGGGGGACGTTTTGGCGAATGCATACCGGGTTCCTAGAATAGTCTACTTACAAACTCATGTAGCTTAATATTTCCGAAAGTTCATTTCTAAATTAAACATTAATTAGTCGGATAAAGAAGCCGCAAATTTGTTCCTCTATTTCACTGATATTAGATTTATTTAGAGAATTACTAAAATTACTCGAAGTGTTGAACTACGAGTGAGGACGATCGGCTGAGGCCGTCGGCATGAAGTTCTACACCAATTTAAACAAGGTAGAAGTATGATTGTATGTGTAGATAGAATTTTTGTTTAAGGAACGTGTGGTTATTTACATTTCGAATTTGTTTCTCTCTGACACTGAGGTATCTTGATACATGTGAACTGATATTTCAAGGAAGGTAACATTCGTTACTTGATGCTCACTTAGTCCCACGATTATCTTCTTATCAACCATTTCCAATGTTAACTTTAACCATTTCATTAACACTCATAAAAGTATGTCAATCGTGATGTATTAACAGGAGACCAGAATTGATGTAATCACAGTTAGTTTACAGTTTGTTATAATTGCTTTAGACTGCGAACAGTAGTTTCATGTGTTCTTGAATGCATCGAAGATATTTTTGGTACATACTCAAAAACAGCTGACTTTGTAGCGCTTGTACAAGTAAGCTTCTTATGTTTGTTTTATTACTAAGTTAGTAAGTGTGCGGATTAGAAAGGATCAGTACGTAATATACTGTACTGACATATTGAACTAATACTGTCTATTCCGTGTTTTATGAAGAAGCGGCTATGTGAGGGAAATGTCCGAACACTTTAATTTATTTCGTTGAAGTGCACATAGATACAGTGTTTGCAAGTTGATATCCACTGATACAGTATTCTATAAAATATGCCTTACTGTAAATCCACTATGTTGTTAACACGTGATTGCTTATCTCTCGAGCGGGTGACTTGGCCATGCGGTTAGGGGCCTGCGGCTGTGAGCTTGCATCCGGGAGAGAGTGGATTCGAATCCCACTGTCGGCAGCCCTGAAGATGGTTTTCCATGGTTTCTCATTTTCACACCGGGCAAATGCTTGGGCTGTAACTTAATTAAGGCCACAGCCGCTTCCTTCCAACTCCTAGGTCTTTCCTATCCCATCGTCGCCATAAGACCTATCTGTGTCGGTGCGACGTAAAGCCACTAGCAAAAAAAAAACTTATCTCTCGAGTGTTCATATTTTCGCACTTTGTGACTGACGAGTTGTACAGATTTTCTCTTTTGTGACCAGCTTATTTTAAAGGAGTCCACTTGGGAAGGATAACATTTTAGGCTCTTAGTTCCTTTTGCGGGATCGAAACCCGGCACAGTCGGTTAGCATTCTAGAATATTTAAACGGAGGAAACCCTTGTAATACAAATGTTGTAGTGACAGTTGTTGTTTATGGGGAAAGAAGTACTAGAAGTCGCTCGAAAGTTAATACTGACCTTTTTATTATTATTATTATTATTATTATTATTATTATTATTATTATTATTATTATTATTATTATTATTATTATTATTATTTCAGCCTCCGTAGCGTAACTGTTAGTACTATTAGCTCCTGTCCTCGTAGGCATGTGTTCGATTCCCGATACTGCCAGAGATTTAATAATGACAGGAGGGCTGGTATGTGGTTAAAACGATACGTCAGCTCACCTCCATTGAGAGTGTGTCCGAAAAGAACTCCGCCTCTCGGGGTGAGGACACGAGTTCACTTTTGTTTAGTAAATAAAATCATTAATTAATTAATTAATTCATCCATTCATTCATTCATGAATTTATTTATTTATTGTCTAAGATGTTCGTCATTATCCTCACATCGCCCGTACGGAATAACTAATATGGTGTGCATGTTTGTGTAATTATATCTTAAGAAGATTTTAAAAAGAATCTGTGCAAGTGCCATATTCATACACTGGCCTGGGAGATTTGAATTTTTAACCAGTGGACACTATTTTTCTTTTCATATCAGCATCCCTGAAGATGGTTTTCTGTGGTTTCCAATTTTCACACCAAGCAAATAGTGAGGCTGTACCTTAATTAAGGCCACTGCCTATACCATCAGAATCTTAGCCCTTTTCCATCCTTTCGTCGCCAAAAACCATCGATGTGTTAGTGAGAAGTGAAACCACGAACAAAAATATGTATATATGTATTCATGACTTACAGCTTATTGTTTGTCATATTCCATGAAGATTTTCCCGTTGTGGCCTTAACGAAGTCAGTTGGCTGGTTAGAAAATGGGAAACCATGACTTCAGAACGGGCAAGGGTGGGATTCAAACCCTCCCTCTCACGAATGCAAGTTCACAGCTGCACGACCATCTCACGCGCCTTAAGGAATATATAAGTCGTCGTTCATACCCCGTCATTGCTTGAATAAGTGTGAGGCAAGACCGTACTTGGGAAGGGTGTTATTAATTATTGATAACATGCGCCACAAACAGCGGACTCTGTGGTCTCATAGCCCTGTTGTGCCGGTAGACGTACTGATCCGGCCTGTTATTTACATGAAAAAAGTATATGCGTAGGATAGGGGCTGCCTGGCTGAGTTAGTAAAGGCGTGCTCGGGAAGGACGTGGGCTCCATTTTCCGTCAGGGAGTAGAAAAATTTAAGATACGAGATTTCCACTTCCGGAGGTGCATATGGCTTTGAGGATTACTCAGCCTAAACCAGAAATGAGTACCAGGTTATTTCCTGTCGCAAAGGCGGCCGGGCGTAGAGCCCATCAAGTGCCCAGGTTACGGATAGTGGAAGCCTTTACCTTTCACCCCTCCAAGGGCCTTCATGGCCTGTACAGAGATGACTTTGCTTTGCTTTTTATTTGCGCTGAATGAGACAATGTTGGCTCGTATATTAAGTTGATGCACTTATTTAGCTTTTCGCCAGCGGAGGCATTTTAGGTTCCAATAGCGACTTGCGCTTTTACTAGCGCAGAACGCGCGCGGGCCATTGACGGGACCAGGATTAAAGAGCTTAAATGTTACAACTAACCAGAGGTAGCAGCACGCCTCCCTCTTTAATAAACTAATAGGCTGTGACTAGGCTCATTTCCATTAAATATCACTTTGTAATTCTCATCAGGTTGGTTTCAGCGGGGCATGAAACAGCTAACCTATTGCATATTGAGTACACTCTAGCGTTATTGTTAATCAAGGTAATCGGTTACGTTGTACACATTTCGACACTGGCGCGGGTAAGGGGAAAATGCTATCTTGCTATTTGCTTTTACGTCGCACCGACACAGATAGGTCTTATGGCGACTATAGGATAGGAAAGGGCTAGGACTTGGAAGGAAGTGGCCGTGGCCTTAATTAAGGTACAGCCCCAGCATTTGCCTGGTGTGAAAATGGGAAACCACGGAAAACCACCTTCTGGACTGCCGACAGTGGGGTTCGAACCCTCTATCTCCCGGATACATACTCACAGCTGCGCGACACTTACCGCACGGCCAAACTCGCCCGGTACGAGAAAAATGAGGAGTGGATAAAATTTTAGGTTCTGTAGACAGGATAACCAAGCCAGACATGTTTGTACAGGCCTTGAAATTCCCTTGTCAAGTGGAAGGTATAGGATTCCACTATTCGTATCCTCGGCACTAAGTCGGATAGTGGTAATCTCGTCATCCCCTTCCCCACGTACTCATTCTTGATATAGGCTGAATGAACCTCGGAGCCACGTGCCTCTCTATAAGTGGAAATCTCATTTCTAAATTTTTCGACTTCCTAACAGAGACTTGGACCAAGCACGGCTTACCGCCCCCTGTAGAAAGGAATATTTCTTTAATAATGTTTACAGCAAATACATTATCGTACAGATCATTAAGGACCCTGAATCTGGCAAAACGAAGGCCCCGTCCTGAGGTGGTGCAGCTCTTTTCAGGTGCACCCTATGTACCATTTATCCACTCCTGCTAATCTTGTATTTCTGGCAGTATTGGGAATCGAACGCCGGCTGCCGAGGACGGCAGTTAATAGCGCTGTTTCGCTACGGAGGCGTACAAACGATGGTTTCGAAGCAGGCACATCCCGTATCATGCAGCTCTTTAGTTGACCTAATGAGGCTCTGCCAACCACATTTCGTCAGCCAGAATAGACTGAATAATAATAATAATAATAATAATAATAATAATAATAATAATAATAATAATAATAATAATAATAATAATAATAATAGCAGTAAACTTTTCTTATATCGAATAGCATTTTATTTTCAACCTTATTTCGCTTTCTATGAGTAAAATAGTATGTATGTATGTTTTTACGATGTGATGAGTAATCAACCCGAAGGGTAGTTTGATCCTCAACAGCTCCGCCATCAGCTATTATAGGTGGCCTAGGCGTCACTGACGAGGAATACTAGGAAAATGAAGAGTGAGATACTGTCCCTTTGCTTTACTCACTGAGCCAGAAGTTGATATTACATATCAGCCTGCCATGCCCACTGAAATGCACCAACCAACTGACGTTTTTCTGCTATTTGTTTTACGTCGCACCGACACAGATAGGTCTTATGGCGACGATGGGATGGGGAAGGCCTAGGAGTTGGAAGGAAGCGGCCGTGGCCTTAATTAAGGTACAGCCCCAGCATTTGCCTGGTGTGAAAATGGGAAACAGATAGGTCTTATGGCGACGATGGGATAGGAAAGGCCTAGGAAGTAGGAGGAAGCGGTCGTGGCCTTAATTTAGGTACAGCCCCGGCATTTGCCTGGTGTGAAAATGGGAAGCCACGGAAAACCATCTTCAGGGCAGCAAGCAGTGGGGCTCGAACCCACTATCTCCCGATTACTAGATACTGGCCGCACATAAGCGACTGCAGCTATCGAGCTCGGTCAACTGACGTTATGAGCGACATTTTTACACCAGTCATACCAGGGATTGGCTACATGACTAATATCACTCATACCTCAGTCACTGTCATGATGTCAAAATCAAGGATGAGACCTGAGACAGGCCAATGAAAGTAACGAATTTGTTCTAGCCCATACCAGAATACATAGTTCATTGTAAACACTAGGTCCCACCAGCACATGTTTGTTGAATTGTGCTCACCGTTGATGACAAGAAGCAAATAAAAACCAAAACCCCATGGCGCAACATTCTTCTTAGTTTTCTAGACCGTGGCCGCCGTCTCACCGTCAGATAGCTCCTCAATTGTAATCACGTAGCCTCAGCCCTTAGATCCAGATGAAAATCCCTGACCTGACCGGAAATCGAACCCGAGGCCTCCGGTTAAGAGGCAGGCACGCTAGCCGTACACAGCGGTGCGGGCACAAGAAGCAAATAGTTATTCTAACTCAAATATAAGGTAGAATATAGACACAATCGAATACTTTGAAGATTGTAAGTGGCAGCGTGCTTGAAATCAATGACAAGCCCAACATCAGGTTTCTGAGCTATCCAGGCTTGTGAGAAGCTTACCTATCATTGTAATCTCAGAATGTCAGTACACAAGTACCAGGTATCACATTTAACCAGTCAACCTTTAAGGCACAATCGATTAGTTGGTGGCCTTTTGTATTCGAGGTAGCGGGTTCGATTTCGGCTGAGGTCAGTGGCATTTTAGGGTGCTTAAATGCAACAGCTCCGTGTCGTTCACTTCCAGCCCGTTTATAAAATCCCGCTATGGGCGTGTGTTAAGGAGTTAGAACCTACGTTAAATGTCATTATACTCCTTGCACAGTTCTGTCTGCGCAAGTTCGGGAAAACTGAGAATCTCTTTGGTGACTGACAACACACCACATACTATCCAATATATAGCTATGGAGTGTTTACTGAGGAGGTCTGAAGTATCTGTATAAGATCTGCAATATGCCACCGAAGAAGCTGTCAGCTGGCTGAATACACTGGAAGTTATGTTCTGATTTCCATAAAGTGTTGAGTAGTGCAAAAATAACTTATCCTCAATTTATACATATGGTATTATAATCTAATTTAATTATGTTGATTGCACTAACAGTTTAGCATTTGTAATTACAAAATATCCTCATTCTGTCATACGAAATACACTGGCGGAAAATGAAATCTCAACACCAATAATCCATAAGTTCAGAGGAATGCAATTCAGGCTAAGCAATAAATTGTCTAACTAGCTAACCCCATTGCACTACAGACCTGAAGGGCCTTGGCCTACCAAGCGACCGCTGCTCAGCCCGAAAGCCTGCGGATTACGAGGTGTCGTGTGGTCAGCACCACGAATCCTGACGGCCGTTATTCTTGTCTTTCTAGAACGGAATAAATTGTCTAGGTAACATATTTATTTGATTAAGGATTCCAGATTACATTTTCAAGTATGCACTAGAAGACATGTGACATGATGATATAGTAATTACCTCTGTATTCGCCACGATTTTGAATGCCAGCATGCAAACGTGCATGCATTGTGTCGTATATCATTGGAGTTCCACGCCTGTTGCACGTGGTCAGTCAAATCAGCAACGGTTAATGCTGCTGGTATTCGATGTTGCTGGATTTGTCGTCCCATAATGGCCCACACGTGCTCATTGGGCGAAAGGTCTGATGATTTCGCAGGCTAAGGCAACTGTTTGGCACTTTGTAGAACACGTTGGGTGTTTATCTAGCACAACTCCTTCTTGGTGTTGGGATTTCATTTTCCGCCAGTGTATATAACGTAAAGAGCCCATATTTCGTCCCCGTAGCAGATTTGGACTTGTAGAAATTAAGGAATATTATGGACAAGGCTAGAAATTGGTATATATATTAATGAATATATTCTCCACTTGCGGGCAAGGTACCAACTGTTATAACGTAAGTTAGTGAATATTTGACAGAAACATAAAACACTACAAAAATATAATTACCAAAAATCTGTTCGTACTTTTGTCCCCCATCAAATTTATGAAAAGTACAATTAATCTTAATATATTTATCCTTTCTGACCTTACCAAACACTTTCCCTATAATGAATTACTTGAAGGCGGTCCGGCTCCGTGGCTAAATGGTTAGCGTGCTGGCCTTCGGTCACTTGGGTCCCGGGTTCAATTCCCGGGATGGTCGGGAATTTCAACCTTAATTGGTTAATTCCGCTGGCACGGGGCTGGGTTTATGTGTCGTCTTCGTCATCATTTCATCTTCATCACGACGCGCAGGTCGCCTACGGGTTGTCATTTCAAAAGACCTGCACCTGGCAAGCCGAACTTGTCCTCGGAAACTACCGGTACTAAAAGCCATACGCCATTTCATTCACTTGAAAGCCATTTATGAAAAATATTTTCTTGGTATTCTTTTTAACATAGTCTTTCAGCGTTGCTCGTGGGATGTTAAACGCTTTACTTTGACGTTTGTACACATTATTTTGTCCGTCACTGCCTAATAGCCTTTTTCATCGCCTCCTCATCCCACTGCTTGCGTTTTCCCATCTGAAAATAATAATAAACTTCATAAATAACAAATACAATGAAGGGTGGCTTAATTACGAACATCCCCTGATTCTTTATAATGGCCGTTCACGCCAATCACCTCACTGTAGGAATTACACGCCAGGAACTACACCTACCACTCGACTGAAATTCAGTCCAGTATTTCATACGCATATCAGTGCTCACTCTAGGTCCGACCCGTTGGCTGAATTGTCAGTGTTGAGGCCTTCGGTTCAGAGGGCCCCGGGTTCGATCCCTGGCCGGGTCGGGGATTTTAATCGTCTCTGATTAATTCTTCTGAGCCGGGGACTGGGTGTTTGTGTTCGTTCCAACACCTCCATCTTCACGTTCTATCAGCACACTACACTACCAACCACCACAGAAACGCACAATAGTGATTACGTCCCTCCATATGGGGTTGGCGTCAGGAATGGCATCCGGCCGTAAAACAGGGCCAAATCCACATGTTCGACACTATTCACACCCGCAAACCCGACAGGTGTGAGAAAAGCGGTAGGAAAAGAAGATCAGTTCTCACTCTAGGAATAACAGGCTCTTAATTTGAATGCTGCACTAACTCAGCTCAGTATGAAAAATGAATCCTCGTTGTACACGAAAACTAAACGTGGGGCACACAATCAACTCTCACAACGAGCCTGAGCCTCTCGCTGCGACTGCTTGCACTTTATGAGTGCAAGCGAGTGAAAGACATGGAATTGCCGACTAATGAGTCCTTAATTCCTTTTTGACATGAAGTTCTTAGAGCGTGCAACTTTTGGTAATTTGGTACAATATATATATTATTATAGTATCTAGAGAGTTATGTGCTTTCCTGATATCCAGGAGTGTCTTAGGTTCTATATGTACAGTCTAGTGTTTGTGTTATTTACAGTATATACAGTTATGTATCACTCATTAATAAGTGTTTTCGGGTGCTTGACCTGATAATACACATTAGCGTCCACCTCGTGGATTTGTTGTATTGTCTTGCTGGCATGTTCTTGCCCTTGTCTATAGAAATGTACAGCTGCCCTTACTATTTCTTTGATGGTGGGTATTCCGAGCTGTTCATGTATTTCTCGGTTACGCACATCTCTCACAACGAGACAACGGGATGAGGCTACGCGTGTGCGCGCGGCTAAACATTAGGCACCAACCGTGCAAACTAGAAATCCCCACGGGGCGAAATTAGGTGCGGGCCCCTACCATACGTACATTATCATGCACAAGCGCGAACTGAAGGCATCCTGAACAGAATTTTGCGTGGGAAAGGATGACAGATATTTCCTCTTCTCACTGTTGGTCAGAGGCGAAATCTCCGTGATGTTTCAAGAACTGAAAATCGAACGTGTAACTTAACATCGAAGATGAGCAACAAAGTTATTTTAGCTGTCAGATTGAATATTTCACACTAGCCTCCGTCATATCCGAGCAGGTGATTTTTCTCATTGATAGGTCTAGGACGCTGTGCCGGCTGGAGGTTCCCGCAAGGGTTGCCGTCCTTCCTGCATGCCACTTGTCGGTGAACGAGAGCGCGTTTACTGCCAGACCATTCCCGTGCATCCGTAGAAAACCCATCAACTTCGATTAGTGGATATGCAGATTTAAAAACAGATGGTAAATCAAAAAACTTACCCCGTTACAGTAAGTGTTGATCGTGCTCTCCCTCAACCTGCAAACGGCCTTGTAGTGCGTGATGATATTCCGGTTCACTCTCTGGAATTCAGCCTCACGAATCTTCAAATTTGCGGTGCGAATTACATTTTTCAGATCGTTTAAGTTCTGGGGTTACTGCTGTACACTCTATCTTCCAAACTACCCCATAAATAGAAGTCGCACGGCGTTAAATCGGAGAGCGAGTTGGCCATAAACCTGCACTAATTATTTTGTCCCCCAAAAAATCAGGCCTGCATTAAGAGCAGTATATGCCGCAGCCCCATCTTGCTAGAAATGTACGAGCGGCCTTTCCTGTTCATCCATTTGAGGAAAAATCTCGTTGAATATTAAATTTATGTGTCGGTCAGAGAGAGCATTCAATTAATTAATTTACTAATTCATTCAAAAACTATTTCAATTATAAATGCTCTCCCCCTAGTTCGTGATTATCCGTGACTGGGAGAGAAGAGTTTTAGTCATGCCTGCGTACATGAATAGAGTTCAGTCACACAGCCATTCATTTATGCAGTCATTAATTTATTCAGTCCATTCATAATGTCGGCTGAAAGTTGAGGAGAATTCTGTACGGACTTATGGCATGAATTACATATCGGTCAGAATTAATGGTGTCGTTAAAAGGAAATGGACCTATAATTCTTCTAGCACTAATAGGACACAACATACTATTTTAAGGTCATAAAGTGCAGTTTCATGAATTATTCTTGGATTCTCACGTGACCAATACCTGTTACTTTCCGAATTTGCACGGCCGTGCAGATAAAACGACGCATCATCCCAAAACTATTTCTTTTTTAGAATTTGTTTTACGTTGCACCGACATAGATAGGTCGTATGGCGGCGATGGGATAGGAAAGGCAAGGCATAGACGTGGGAAGGAAGCGGCCTTAGCCTTAATTAAGGTACAGCCCAAGCATTTGCCGGGTGTGAAAATCGGAAACCATGGAAAACCATCATCAGGGTTGCCGACAGCGGGGATCGAACCCGCTATCTCCCGGATGCAAGCTTGCAGCTGCGCGCCCCTAACCGCACGGCCAACTCGCCCGTTAAAACAACACTAAATCTCGGTTTGATTTACCACCTTCGACAGACTGAAGAAATCAACTGCAACTTTTTTTTCTTGAGTTTTGATCTCTTGGGCTTAAACTTTGCACTTCTGTGACTTTGTATGGCTTAAATTTCATTTTTCTCGTCGCCCACCGTGCAGAAGAATATGAAACCTCATTTTGTTGAGTTAGTTCCCGTAAAGATTTTCGGGGAGGTAGTTCAAGTCTTTCACAAATATCGTGAATTTTTTCGTCAGTTAAGACAGTCGGTTTTTAGCTCGTGTTATTTTTTGTATTTGCTTCACGCCGTACGGGCACAGACGACGACGGGATAGGAAAGGGCTAGGAGGTGGAAGGAAGCAGCCGTGGCCGTCATTAGGTACAGCCCCAGCATTTGGCTGGTGCGAAAATAGGAAACCACGGAAAACCACCTTCAGGGCTGCCGTCAATGGGGTTCGAAGACGTTATCTCGCGAGTGCAAACTCACAGCTCCTCGATTGTTTATTTGTTTAGCATTGAACACACAGTTTTGAATTTTACAACAATTTTCTTTATTCCATAACGTGGTGGCACTGGGGATTCAGGAAATTGTTCGCGGAATTCTCTTTTTACCCTCCCAGCGGATTCGAGCTTTAAGAAATATAGAGCTCACGAACATTTCACGCTGTTCTTCACTTAGGCCTAATTCAGAAGCGATAAGACTGCTGCATTAGAAGCAATCACAATGTACGCTTTACGGAAGCTTATCGCAGACTAGCTAAGACCATAACATCACTGGGAGAGTTATATGGGTTAGATGGCTATTTCATCATCAACTTGCCAAGATAGGGTACAGGGAATAGGGCCTAACCGACAACTCGACTGAAGCTTGTACTATATTTGTATCAGCAATTACCGGGCGAGTTGGCCGTGCGGTTAGGGACGCGCGGCTGTGAGCTTGCATCCGGGAGATAGTGGGTTCGAATACCACTGTCGGCAGCCCTGAAGATGGTTTTCCGTGGTTTCCCATTTTCTCACCAGGCAAATGCTGGGGCTGTACCTTAAGGCCACGGCCGCTTCCTTCCAACTCCTAGGCCTTTTCTATCCCATCGTCGCCATATGACCTATCTGTGTCGGTGCGACGGAAAGCCACTAGCAAAAAAAAAAAGTATCAGCAATTATTCTCGCTAATTTCTTGTCTATCACTTCTTACTTGTGAATACGATATCCTGAGTCCACCCAGTTTTCACACCATATCGCGAATTCGGTCTGGAAAATAAAATGACCTACAATATGTAAAGATTGCTCGTTCCAGGAGCTCAGCAATAATAATGTCATGGATTTTACGGTCAACCAACCATTTTTATGAACTTCGGAGACACCGTGGTGCAAGAAATTTCGCCCACAGGAGTTAATTTACGTGTCAGTAAATCTAGCGGCAAAATGCTGACGTATTTGGGCACCTTCAAATACAACAGGACTGAGTCGGGATCGATTTTGCCAGTTCAGGCTCAGAAAACCAGCGCCCTGCTGTATAAGGCACTCATCCCGGCAGTTTGCAGTTAAATGTGTCTCTTGATACCGTGGTCATAGCAGCAGGGCGTCTAATTTTACATGGAATTCGAACCACAGAAACGCGACTTCCCATTTCAAAAACCCCTTGTGCATTGTTCAGGATTCGAAGCTTGAAGAGAAGCCAGTGACCATGTGTCTCTCCCTCTCTGAGGAAGTTGGCTATTCGGTACGCATCGTCTAACTCTAAGCCTCAGTTCGGAAGATGGTGTGTTCGTAGCGCTGAAGATAGTTTACCAGTTTTCCATGGTTTCTCATTTTCATACCAAGCAAATGCTGGGGCTGCACTTTAATTGAGGCCACGGCCTTACGCTTTCCATTGCTACATGATCAACGCTCTCATATGATAATGGTGTTTGTTGCACCTCCCTTTCAAAGACCCTATCGTAGGGGGTCCTATGTGGAGGTCTCGAATTACAATAATATTCTCCGGGCAGATGACTTATATCTTAGGCTCTCTTAAACAGGAAGCAAGCATAAATATTCTCCGAAGCTTCGGGTCAACTTGCTCGGCTGTCCTTGGCGCTAGATCTACCGGATGTTGATGCTTGTTTTTGATTTTTTTTTTCTAGTTGCTTTACGTCGCACCGACACCGAGAGGTTTTATGGCGACGATGGGACGGGGAAGGTCTAGGAATGGGAAGGAATCAGCCGTGGCCTTAATTAAGGTACAGCCCCAGCATTTGCCTGGTGTGAAAATGGGAAACCACGGAAAACCATCTTCCGGGCTGCCGACAGTGGGGTTCGAACCCACTGTCTCCCGGATGCCATCTCCTAACCACTCGGATAACTCGCCAGGTATGCTTTTTGTTTAAACGGGCCTAACATCTAGGTCATCGGCCCGATCTACCTGAAACAATATGTGAACAATGGGTAGCTCGTAATATTAATGCCATTTGTTTTACGTCCCTCTAACTACTTTTACGGTTTTCAGAGACGCCGAGGTGCCGGAATTGTGTCCCATAGGAGTTAATTTACGTGCCAGTAAATCTACCGACATGAGGCTGACGTATTTGAGGACCTTCAAATACCACCAGACTGAGCCAGGAACGAACCCATGAACTTGTGCTTGGAAGTCTAGTGCTCTACCGTTGATTTATTCAGCCCGGCTGGGTAGTTCGTACTTCGGCTGAGTGCAATCATACATCGAACGGGTAATTCCGATCTTAGCGCTCCCGCCAAAGAAAGTAGTGCCAATTTATTTGGTCGTATTGTAGTAACGAATCGATACCAAATATTAAATACTATTAGTTGATGAAACTAAAAGTAGAAAGAGTGGGCTTGAAATTGCAATAACAGTTGAGCATTGAGTTGGAGTGAAGTTTATTCACAAGTATGGACAGTACTGTACTATCTTTACCATCTTTCAGGACCTATAGTACTTCATCTGAGATCATTTTCAATTCATTATATCTGTAGTAGTAGTAGTGGTGGGGACGGAGCGAGTAGAACTGTAGAGTAACTCGGTTCTTCAGGTTCACGTGACGTCACAGCGGAGCACCGATTCAACTCGAAAACTCCGTATAGCGCTGCGGGTGATTCAGTACCTAAACCTTCCAGCCAGGCTACACTCGCAACACCACTGTGCTGTTGTTCAGACTACAGAATTAATTAATTAATGTTATTTGCTTTACGTCCCACTAACTACTTTTTAAGGTCTTCGGAACAGACTACAGACTGAGACGTCTGTTCTATTTGTGTTTCCTTATACTACATGTATCGTTGTTTAGAGTTGTTGCGCTATATTTTCTACCGATATTTGTAATAAGAAAGAAGCAATAATGCCATGAAAGTCCTCCCAAGCATGGCAGTATTTTACTAGCAGTCCGCTGCTTGTAAAATTTACATTCAAATCTATTGTATAGGTGGAGGAACGTCAAATTTATTGAATCACATAAAACAGGCGCATCGTAAGGACATGGTACAAATACAGTTGCACATCGTGAAAGTAATTTCATTCCTACGTATGGATGAGACAGTGTAGGAAAAATATAAGTTGCATAGGAGTTTGGCTTTTTTGGTATGTGAAGACATGCAGTCACTGAGGGTTGTAGAGGATAGAGCCAGACCTGTAGCTTAGATCCTTTCCAACAGAACAAAAAAGAACTAGGCCACCATTGCTCAATTGGTAGAGCTACCAATGCGAGCTCGGAAGGTTGCGGGTTCGGATCCCACTGGTGTCCGGTTGGCCATTTTTTCTGTACGTAACACCTCTTCGACACGTACAAAATGTACGTTAACACGACCTAATAGGTTGAAAGTCGACTTCGATTACAATGCGGTCGTGAAAATTCAATGTTCATTGACCCTTAAATGAACTTGCTTACCTTAGCGCACCTGCTACATCTGTGCCCGCATAGGTGTTTTCATGTGCTGGACAAATTCTTTCAGACCGAAGGTCGTCGCTTCTTCTTCTTTATCTGTTTACCTTCCAGGGTCGGTTTTTCCCTCGGACTCAGCGAGGGATCTCACCTCTACCGCCTCACGGGCAGTGGCCTGGAGCTTCAGACTCTGAGTCGGGGGATACAACACGGAAGGATGACCAGTACCTCGCCCAGGCGGCCTCACTTGCAGGGGCCTTGCGGGGAGGATGGGAAGATTGGAAGGGATAGACAAGAAGTGGGAAGTAAGCGGCCGTGGCCTTAAATTAGGTACCATCCCGGCATTTGCTTGGAGGAGAAGTGGGAAACCACGAAAAACCACTCCCAGCATGGCTGAGGAGGGAATCGAACCCATCTCTACTCAGTTGACCTCCCGAGACTGAGTGGACCCCGTTCCAGTCCTCGTACCACTTTTCAAATTTCGTAGCAGAAACGGGAATCCAACCCGGGCCTCCGGGGATGGCAGCTAATCACACTACCGAAGGTTGTCGCTGTCTGCAAAACGAGCTGAAACTCTGATATTTCTAAATGGAAATTCCTCCTATATAACACCTGTTTCATGCAATACAGAACACTTTCCATACTGTCTGTGTAAAACGTGTTGTGTCTTGATTTTATATTTGTCACAAGATCAAGAATTGAGTTCATTTGTATACTTTACTTGTTTCCATTACAAATGTTGTCTTAACAGATTTTTCATTTAACTCCTTACCACATAGTTATAAATGAAATGTTTGACATTATATGCGTTTAGGCACATTTCAAAGCACTGGATTTCGTTTCGTCAATTATCACATTATGGAATACGGTACGTTTATCCATATGCATTAATATTTATTGTATTTATTTATTCATTTGTACGTTTATTTCTTTATTTACATCTACTTGATGTGCCTCATATTAAGCACAGATTTGTAATTACACTGTTTGTTACGTTGTGTGTTAAATTTATATTACATTATAAATATTTTGTAAATAACCAATAATAGATAGTACGGAGCATTGTATCACTGATAATAATTTATAATCTCCTTTATGAATGTAAACTGTAGCTTAGAAGGTCAATATAAAGCTTAAATTTACCGCAAGTTGTACTCGGTTCTGTACTCAGTTTAACCGAGTAATGACGTCACAGTACTTGCTCCGAACCGAACCGCTCCGTCCCCACCACTAATCTGTAGAACAACTTGCGTTACAGCGACACCGGCCGTCATTAGTAGAAACATTGCACATTCCGTTCGTTGGTCACTGTCATCATTATTTCTCGTTAATGGCTAATTTTATTAATTGTTAGCGGTAATGTGACTCCCAATATGTTCTGGTTGATCGGCATGTCGTGAATTTCACAAATGTATGGAATCACTGAACGTGTGGTAGCTGAAGTACAATTTATTATCGCTCAAATTCAGCTGTCCTGTGCAACGACATTGGAAAATGCACTCCTTTCCTCGCTAACTAAAGCAACGAGTGAAGGAGAAAATGAATCCATCGTTTCCTTATTTTGGAAAAGTAAAGTGAGGCAACTTATAGATTACATCCTAGACCATCACCCCCGTGGAGTAGGCGTACCGATATTCTTCCGCAGTACGTACAGTTAACTTAACATGAATGGATGTATGTGTGAATGACCTGTGAGTGAAAGCAAATACCCTGTTATAAATTAACTTATCTTCAGTTATTCCTTCTACGCTTCACTATTTTATTCGAGATAGTACATTGGTTCCTAACAACAGAGTTAGTAACGTGGTTTTAATGAATAGAAAATGGCAACATCCAGTTTATTTCTTTATAAGTTGTGCTGTAAGGCAGTTAATGAATGCTGCAGAAGTAACTTACGTATTTTTAGTTATTTTAGTTATTGTTTTATTTTTCTTTACTCCTTATTTAACTTATACACTGATGGGCAATTGAATTAATAAACCTGGCTAGTTGGACGTAGCAACCCCTTTGACCCTGATGACGACTGCAGTGTAGCGAGGTACGGACCCCACAAGATACCGGGAACATGGGAAGTCATACTGTTCCATCATCACTACACAGCCTCCCGTAATGCACAGGGGTTGTTTGGAGCAGGGTCAACAATGCACACAACCCTTTCGACAGCATCCTAGATGTGCTCAGTATGATTGAGGTTGGGGTGACCTTAGGAAAGAGACAACCATCCTCATGTCCATGAAGTGTTAATCGAACCAATCAACGACAGTTTGGGAACGACTGAACGATGCATTGTATTACTGTGCGTACAGGCTGGAGTGTGCTGGAAGTGAACTAATGGGTGGATATGACTTTCCAGGAAATTCCTGGATCGTTCCTCGGCGAGGGTCGTTGTCGGATGCACCAGGCGTCGCATTTTACCCGACGTGAGCTGCCCCCATACGACTGTCCAACCACCCCGGACCTGATCTGTACCCTGCTTACAAGAGAATGCATTGCCTCGAGTGCTTGGCATCTGTACTCTGCCGTCGGTGTGTACAAACTGGTTCCACGGCTTACTTGTCCAGACGATCTTTCTCTTATGCTTTGAGAGTTAAGTGGTGGTGTTCTTTGCCTGTGTAATTCTTCGCGAATTCTAACGTGCGGTGAGCAGTGGTACCCAAATTGGACGATGGCTTTTGTACTTCATTACGAGGATGTGATCTTGGATGGTATGGCTGTTCACAGTTCGTTGTTATTCAGCTTTGCATTCACGAATAATGTGTTGGATTGTGACCCGTCTATCCGCTCTTCCCACCCAAGTCAGTCGACGGTGACCCCCTATCAACAACACGTTGTACTCCACGACAGTTGACCCTAGCGATGGTGTTCGTACTCATGGTATACTCTGGATACCATGGCCAATGGAAGTCCCATTGCGTGCACGACTTCGGAGATGGAAGAGCCCATACGTATTGTTCCGACTATTTGGCTGCGATCAGACGTGCCGAGATCTCGTGTATTAATCATCCTGTGCTCACGTGTTATACGGCCAGTACGAGGTCTAAGGACATCGCAGTCATGTACCACGCTGAACTATTATATTCACCGGGCCGACCTTAGCGGCATTTTGCCAAAACGGCAGCTATCTGTAATTCAATTGCTCATCAGTGTACTATGACTTGTATCAGGTGCACGCATACGTTTTTGCCGGTTTTTATGGTAAAGAAAACACGCAATATTTAAGGGAAATTCTTTTTTTGTTTATTCAAAACGTTGGCCATCGGCTTCTACACACTCACCTATCTTTCAGGTAAGTTATGAATACCATGCCAGAAAAACTGCTTGTCTTTTGCATCGTCGAGCCATTTTCCAACTTTCTCGAAATTGCTGAAGTACTGCTCTGCGAGCGCGTGCCCCATTGATGCGAAGAGATGACAGTCAGATGGCGCCAGGTCGGAGCAGTACGGCGGGTGTGGAAGGATGTCCCATCCAAGCGATTTCAAGGTGTCTTTCATTGGTTTTGCTTTGTGAGACGGCGCATTGTCGTGTAACAACATAGTCCCTTTGCCATGTCTTCTGGCCCATTCCGGTTGTCTTTTGATCAATGCGTGAATTAAATTAACCATTTGTTGGCGGTAGCGTTGTGCATTAACGGTTTCGCCGGGCTTTGAGTTCATAATACACAATACTGCTCTGGACCCACCAGACACAAAGCATGGTCTTCTTTCTTTCCTTTCTTTATCTGCTTACCCTCCAGGGTTGGTTTTTCCCACGCACTCAGCGAGGGATCCTACCTCTACCGCCTCAAGGGCAGTGTCCTGGAGCTTCAGACTCTGGGTCGGGGGATACAACTGGGGAGGATGACCAGTACCTCGCCCAGGCGGCCTCACCTGCTATGCTGAACAGGGGCCTTGTGGGGTGATGGGAAGATTGGAAGGGATAGACAAGGAAAAGGGAAGGAAGCGGCCGTGGCCTTAAGTTAGGTACCATCCCGGCATTTGTCTGTGGGAGAAGTGGGAAACCACGGAAAACCGCTTCCAGCATGGCTGAGAGACCCGGACCTCCGGGGCTGGCAGCTAATCACGCTAACCACTACACCACAGAGGCGGACTCGAAAAATCACTTGCGGCCTAAATGCAGTTCCGGGATAACTGCCTAAAATCGCTTGTTTCTTTACCCGTGTTCTTTTTTATTCAAATCCTGGACAAAATAACTTATTTACATAATTCTCTGTGTAATGTGTTCCTTGGTTCAATACCATCAGGCGTCTTTTGAGTTTTTGAAACATGTCCACACCGGATGTAGTTATAAAGCCTTAAGTGAAACTCTGCATTGACTCATGTTAGCGCTCGTAGTGGTAGGAAAAAACAAACTGCTAATCTAATTGACCGGATAACGATTAAGAAAAGGATTGTCATTTTTAGGAATAAATACTTTATTACTTTATTATATGTTATTTATTTCTTAGCTCATATCCCTAGGATGTTTTCAACAGTGAGTTGCTTGTCTGAAGGGCTAGAACTGTTGATTTTTTCTTCAGTCCCTTATTTGTCCTTGACTACTCTTAGATATTTTACTGCGAGAATAATTGGACACAAGTATATACTGGACACTAACCTGTAGTTCCCTTAACTATTTAAATGTATGGCTTACACCCGCGACACTCCTGCGATACCTCATGCTGTACATTATGGAGTTCCCTTTTAAAGGAGATAGCTTTCATAAGTGGTTTGAAGGTTTCTGTTGCTCTCTTTGTAACGCATTGTGAACGCTGTTAAGAATACGTGTGATCTTCTAGCTGGAGACGAATGTAGTGACTTTACCTTCTGCGCAGTGAAAGGAAAAATAAGTAGGCTCAGTGTCTGTTGTATCGACACGTCAATATCGAGAGATACTCTTTACTAAATATTGAGAAATGGTTCGTGTACGGTTGAGTTGCGCTGGAGACTGTGCTAATAGAGGCTCTCTAAAAGGGCCGGAAGCCACGGGTTCGATTCCCGGCCAGGTCAGAGATTTTTACCTAGACCTGAGGGCTGGTTTAGAGGTCCACTCGACCTACGTGATAACATTTGAGGAGCTATCTGACGGTGAGATGGCTGTCCCGGCCTAGGAAGCCAAGAATAACGGCCGAGAGTATTCGTCGTGCTGACCACATGATACCTCATAATCTGCAGGCATTCGGGCTTCGCTTGGTATCCATGCCCCTTCGGGGCTGTTGCGCCATGGGGTATGGGTATAGTCTACTAAGACAGAAACAAGTAGGTCCTCAATTCCCCTTGTCCCGTTGTGAGGTGGTATTCGAGTACCAACATTTATTATTTAATCATTTGAATGTATGTATTCACTCACGATGTATTATTCATACGTTGGATGCATGGTCATATGAATAGCGAGAATAATTACTGGTATAATGAGATGGGCACAATGGCAGGAAGGTACCCGGAATGAGAAATCGAATGCTAATTTAGGAATGAACTCGATGGATGAAGCATAAACCGACGTCTTCCGGGTCGTGTGAGGCGAATGGATAGAAATGGAGGATTGTAGAGGCGCACTGTTAATTCACAGAGGCTTGCAGACTGAAAGCTGAAAGGCATAACGATCTGTAATGAACACGTACTTATTTATTTATTTATTTATTTATTTATTTATTTATTTATTTATTTATTTATTTATTTATTTATTTATTTATTTATTTATTTATTTGGCCTTCGGTCATATCTTGAAAAAACAGCCAGCCGGTGAATAACCATAAATGCATTATAAAGCACACATTATTTCACTTAAATTTGAAAATTAGCTTGTTTAAGGCAGTCCTTAATGATAAAATGATATGGCGTATGGCTTTTAGTGCCGGGAGTGTCCGAGGACAAGTTCGGCTCACCAAATGCAGGCCACGTGCGCGTCGTGATGAGGATGAAGATTTCACATACACCCAGCCCCAGAGCCAGCGAAATAAACCAAATCCGGTGAAAATTCCCGAGCCTGCCGGAAATCGAATCCGGGACTCCTGTGACCAAAGGCCAGCGCGCTAACCATTTAGCAATGGATTCGGACAGTCCTTAATGATTATAATATATTATCTTTGGGTGCTTTAAGTGCTGCATGGTAACTGCCGTTGGGCTCGAACATCAGATGTTATCTAAGTGTTTTACCGTTAGGAATAATGTGTACATTGAAACAAGAGATGACTTAGGTAATGCATCACCCGTATAATATCGTACGGTGTATCCATTGCACTGATGTGGTATAGATGATGGATGTAATGTAGCGTCTTTGGGAGAATTAAAGGTCGTCATGGAAGGTCTTCTTGAATTATAGATTAACGCCTTCCTTTTCACTATTAGTTATTTTCCACTTTGGTCATAGACGTGTTTAACTATGGTTACTGTATAATCAACGCTTCTTTCGTTAATGCATCAACGTGTACATTTTGAGGAATTCCTAGTTAGTTGCCGGTCTGAGTGGCTCAGACGGTTGAGGTGCTGGCCTTCTGACCCCAGCGTGGCAGGTTCGATCCTGGCGAAGTCCCGTGGTATTTGAAGGTGCTCAAATACGACAGCCTCGTGCTGGTAGTTTTACTGGCACGTGAAAGATCACCTGAGGGACTAAATTCCGGCACCTCGGCATCTCCAAAAACCGTAAAAGTAGTTAGTGGGACGTAAAGTAATTATTATTACCTTTATTACTAGTTGCTTTACGTCGCACCTACACAGATATGTCTTATGGTGACGATAGGACAGGAAAGGGATAGGAGTAGCAAGGAGGCGGCCGTGGCCTTAATTAAGATTCAGCCCCAGCATTTACCTGGTGTGAAAATGGGAAACCATGAAAAACCATCTTCAGGGCTGCCGACAGTGGGTTTCGAACCCACTATCTCCCCAATACTGGATACTGGCCGCACTTAAGCGACTGCATCTACCAGCTTGGTAAGATTATTATTATTATTATTATTATTATTATTATTATTATTAATTCCTGAAGAGCCTCTGTGGCTCAGACGGCAGCGCGCCGGCCTCTCACCGCTGGGTTCCGTGGTTCAAATCCCGGTCACTCCATGTGAGTTTTATGCTGGACAAAACGGAGGCGCGGCAGGTTTTTCTTCGGGTACTCCGTTTTTCCCTGTCATATTTGATTCCGGCAACAATCTCCAATATCATTTCATTTCATCTGTCATTCATTAATCATTTCCCCAGATGAGTGCGACAAGCTTCGGCAGCCGGCACCATTCTTTTCCTCGCCGCTAGGTGGGGGGCTTCATTCATTCCATTCCTGACCCGGTCGAATGACTGGAAACAGGCCGTGAAAAAGAAATATTATTATTAATTCCTAGTTTGGCAGATATCCATTTAAAGTTTACTCTGTAATCAAATCGCTGGAGTTCTAAAGTGGTTTGATTGGTACGAATGGAGGTTTCTTTATATGATTGGTGTAGTTAGTGAAGAAACGACACACTCTGAATAGGTGAGGAGTGATAATTTTACACAGGTATCTTGCAGCACAGCTGAGAGCTTCTGTGCAGAGTAGACTGGAAGGTGCATTGCTAGGCCAACAAATTGAGCTGGAAAACGACGCTTCTGAAAGTGTAAGCGATTTTAAGGAATTCTGAAACTTTCCCACCGACTTAGGACTGGTGACTATATTATACAAAAGACTTTCTACGATATTTGGCGGTTCATTCAGTGAAGGAAATTACTTATGTCATACTTCTGTATTATTTCTAGAATTTTTCGAGTTTCTACTTAATATACTTTTTTTTCTGTATTTGATGTGTAAAATTGTGTTTTTATTTAGTTATAACCCGTATATCTTACGATCTTATTCAGACTAGTAGCAAGCTGTTTCCTTCGTCTTTTATGACATTGTTGCACATTTATCTCATGTTTTAAAGTGATATGACATTCGCTGTACGCATACAATCTACTGATTTCACCACTTCTATATTTTAAAACAGCGTCCACATGGGAAATTCTTTCTGAATGTGAATAGCGGTATATTTCAATTTGTTTTTTGGATTGTACGAATGCAAAACTATTGAGCCCATAGCTGTTGAAGTTCTTTCTCAGTATCCTAGTATGTGTTGTGTGATCTGATTTAAGGGAAATCAGGAGCCCATATTTGACCTGGCTTAACTAATTCAGATAGGTTTCCGTTGTACAGTTTTGGATTTCTTCTTTCGCACTGAGGTCTTATATACATCGGAGTCTTCCACGAATTCATCTCCGATTCCGTTCTTACGGTATTGAGGGAGCAATGTGAAACCCTAATTTTATTTCAGAATTTGCTTCTTTGGGAGCAGTCCACAGCCGAAGTGATTAAGTTGTTAAAATCAATTTTTGGAAACGTCTGATTGTAGAATGGGCCGATGACCTAGATGTTAGGCCCCTTAAAACTATAAGCATAGGCATCATTAAACTCTCCTGTTCACTTGGGTAATTTTACATTCCATCTACACCATTCTCTTGTTACACTCTATCTTTAGGTCGGCTCTCCACGTTCCTGTTCAGCTTCACATTTCCAGAGATTTTACCAAATTATGTTGTGAAAGAAATCAGCGTAATGTGTGTGGTATTAGTATGTAAGGTATTCATACAGGATCTATCGAATATTTGCGACCGCATTTTGTAATTTCTTTAACACCACTTATTGTAAATAGACTACATTAAGTTTGTTGTAACTACGACGCGTGAAATGCAGATGTTCTTGTTCCTTTTCTTATACAACTTATCTGTTCATAAATATTTTATTGTAAACTATATGTTTTCTCCATTAACGGGAGCTTATTAGCTGCTTTCAATTCCATACGAGTATCACTACAAATAGAGTGAGGCATCAGGGAAATTATATTTATATTCATATTAGCCTGTATCAGAAGAGCTCTGAAAAATGATGCATTACCAAACAAGTGGCTGCGCGGCTAGGGACACGTAGCTGTCAGTCGGGTCATAGCGGGTTCTAACATGACTGTCGACAGCCCTGCAGATGGTTTTCCATGGTTTCACATTTTCACACCAGGCAAATGTTTATACAAGCCCACGGTCGATTCCTTTCCACTCCTAGTCCTGTCCTATTCCATCGCCGCCATAAGACCTGTCTGTGTCGAAGTGACGTAAAGCAAATTGTAAAAAAAATATAATTTTAAAACGCTCGAGACTCCTGTCGCTAGATATCCCAGCTCTTTATATAACTCCTCTTCAGAAAAAAATTCCGATACTCCGGCTTCTCTTAAAATCTACAGACCGTGCGAGTTGGCGTGCGGTTATGGGCGCGTAGCTGTGAGCTTGCATTCGGGAGATAATGGGGTCGAACCCCACTGTCGGCAGCCCTGAAGGTGGTTTTCTGAGGTTTCCCATTTTCACAGGAAAATGATGGGGCTGTACCTTAGATAAGGCCACGGTCGCTTTCCTTCCCACTCCTAGCCCTTTTCACTCCCATCGTCACCGTAGGAACTACCTTTGTCGGTGCGACATAAAGCAACTTGGATTTTGATAAAAGTAGATGTAAAAATCTACAGCTATGGGAGTGGCATTAACCTTATTATAATAACTGTTTTAAAAACAGTGGCAAATATAGGTAATTAATGACATATTTAAGAAGTGAATCGTGATACAGCTGAGTGTGGGTATCAGTGGATGTAAAGGAGTGTTTCTATTTGTATAGCAGCCGGTTTATCACAGAACATCTTGCAATCACCTCCACTAAGGAGAACGGCATTAAACATATAAACGTACAAGTCCAAGGGCTGAATATCGCAGAGATCCTGAGAGGCATGCTGAAATTAGGTTTCATGTTCGCTAATACTCTTTGGTGAACAGCTCGTAAGAGATGGCTGTCATGCAGTCTATTGACGTCGTGTGGAAATTGATTACTTTACTAAAAATTTAGAATTTAAAAGAAAAAATCTGGACAGCATTTAAAATCTGTAGGCTCTTAACATCCTCTCCAGACATCGTTTATGCTGTAATACAGAAACAAATTTAACCGAGTTTCCCTTCGAAGGAATTTCTGGATTTAGTCATAATATTACGTCTGAAGCTGAATAGCTTTCTTTTATTTCCCACGTCGGTTAGCAGGTAGGCCTACCATTAATTAGAGCATTAAAAACTTCGAAAGATAATCACAGAAGTACAGCGGAGTGCTAGTGGACTAGTCAATATTCTAGTAATATATCAGGTAAGGCTGATTTGCTCGAAGTTTGCCGTTTAAAAAAGAAAAGAAAAAGGAAACCGGACATATTCCCTCTTCCTCTGTTGGAGTTGATACTTCTAGCCATTAGCCTGACATCCAACACAGGCCGACGTCCGATCAGTATAGTCGGCTGTATTATACAGCATTTCCTGTGATCACCGTGCGCGTGTTCCAAAAAACACTTGCCATGAGCTGTATCCGATAACCTGGGAGAAAATGTAATCAGCACTGCTCTCGTGCGTATCAGCATCCGCCATTCACCGTGCTCCTGCTCGACTGAAAACTTGTTAGGAATAGTCTTTAAGAGTTAATGTTGATGGGGTTACTTGGTGGTCTTTTCTGAATAAATCGTTCATAATTCCTGGCCTAATGGGCATAGTTTGAAAGGTTAAGGAATTATGAAAAAAATTAAAACTGTACACTGTTCATAATTCCGCCAGTATGTTTATTATAAGCAGTGTAGTCTGTGGCTTCTGATTCCTTCCGATAATAATTTCCTTATTTACGCCAGAGTAACATGCTTTTGCTATTTTGCGTCACATGGCCCTTCACTTCGCTTTATAGTGGTTGAATCTACTCATCTTGCGGACCCAGTAGGTATGTAATCCCGCATTGCTACGGGTGACCACAGACTTGATACCTTGGAAAGGGGCTAGGTAACTTGTCTGTCTGTCTGTCTGTCTGTCTGTCTGTCTGTCTGTCTGTCTGTCTGTCTGTCTGTCTGTCTGTCTGTCTGTCTGTCTGTCAGTCTGTCAAGTTATCCAACCCAGAGGCTGGTTGGATCCTCACTTCGCACCACGAAAGGTTATGCAGTTATGAGGAAACTGTAAAAATTAATGGCGGTGATATAATCGGGCGTACGAGGTAAGCGGGGAAGTGAAGTAGTTTGCCATTGCTGTGAGCTTACATTCATGAGATAGTGGGTTTAAACCCCACTGCTTGCATCCCTAAAATGGTTTACCGTGGTATCCCATTTTCATACCAGGCGAATTCCAATTGTAATTCGCTGACTGTTGTTAAATTCGTGTACAGGTATGATCCTGATTCAGAGTTTTGTTTATTTTTGTTATGCTTTTAGTTAGTTAGTTAGTTAGTTATGTAGTTATAAATAATTTTGTTATTAATTACTTAGGATATTGCTTATTAATAACTATAATATTTTAAAATTATTCATATCTTGTTCTGTTTATATAATTTCTTTAATAACTGGCTTTACGTCGCACCGACACGGATAGGTCTTGTGGCGGCGATGGGCTAGGAGCGGGAAGGAAGTGTCCAGCATTTGCGTGGCGTGAAAATAGGAAACCAAAAAATACATGGCTGCCGACAGTGGGGGTCGAACACACATTCTCCCGAATGCAAGGTCAAAGCTATCTACCGAATGCAAGGCCAAAACTGCGCGCTCCTAACTGCACGGCCAACTCGCCCGGTACTACTGTTTTACGCCACCTTCTGTGAACGTGAGGCACTGTGGGTCGGTTCCACTTATTGTTTTAAAGTCATATCCATCCCTTCATTCTTCGTCCTCACGTTTTCAGTTCTGGTCAGTGGAGGATTTTGGACTTTTAATTTGTCATTTCGTTTCGTCTAATTTCGTGCCATTAGGGGCCGATGACCTAGATGATATGCTCCTTTAAACAAGCATCAGCATCATCATCATCATCCTTAATCCTGCCAGCATAAATAAATCATACCTAAGTCAATCAAATGCTGGGGTTGCACCTCAATTAAGGCAACGGTCGCTTCTTTCCCATTCCTAACTTTATCGTATAACATCGTCCCCGTAAGACCTATCCGTGTCGGAGCGCCGTAAAACGGACTGTAAAAAAGTAAATAATAATAATAATAATAATAATAATAATAATAATAATAATAATAATAATTTTGTTGGTTTTACATCCCACTAATTATTTTAATGGCCAGGCTGAGGAGCTTAGGTGGTAAAGCGCTAGCCTCCTCGGCGCAAGTTGGCGGGTTTGATCCGGGCTCCATTCGGTGGTATTTCAGGGTTCATAAACACGTCAGCCTCGATTTACCGCAACGTAAAGGAAGTCCTGGAGGACAAAATTCCGGCACCTCCGCGTCTCCGAAAATCGTAAAAGTAGCTAGTGGGACAAAAATCAATAAATCCTCGTTTAAGTTTCACTCGACCTCAAGGCCAGGTGAGGTGTAAACGGTAAAAGCCAAGTAATATGGCAGACGGTTGGTGGGTCAAGAATAAACTTTCATAACAACAACTTGAGGCAGCTTTGACTCATATGTTTCCGGCGACGATAGGGTAGAAAAGTACTAAGGCGTGGAAGGAAACGGCTGTGGTGCAATTAAGGTACAGCTGCGGCACTTGTGAAAATGGGAAACCACGGAATTCGATCTTCAGGACTGCCAGTGGTGGGGTTCGAATCCACCATCTCCCGAATGCAAGCTAGTAACTATACGGACCATACAGCGCAACCAACTCGCTCGGTGGATACATGCATGGCAAGTAACTACTTTAAATTTTATACGTATGAACAGAGCCTATACCATTGGACAGTTATTGCAGCCTATTCATTTGAAAATGCGTGGCTCCTCTCGTATTTTCACTTGTTGAATCTACAGTGGCACTTTTCAGATCGTTGCTCTCTTCTTACATACGTTTTCCTCGCAGAATCGTGCAGCGTAACTTCACGAGCTGGAACATCTACTATAGAGAGAAACTTTCTGACACAGATGTTGTTCCTCATGTAGAGCTGAGTTAGTTTCTAAATTGTTGCAAGCCCTTACCACTGTCCATCTTCCAGACAAAAGCACGACGCAGAGTAAATGTGATTCCCATTGTTCATTTAGCAATATTGTTATGTTGCATAATCTTAGCCAAGCGGTTTAATTTTCTCTTCCATATAATCTCAGGTTTCGGATCACTTTATCTCCTTGAACCTAAACAAAATCTCCCAAATTAATTTCACTAGTATAGTTGCATTTTACATGGACTTTCCATAGGCTTTTCTTCTACGAATTGTTTTGCTGCATATGTTGTTGAAAATGACAATCCTCAACCCGTTTCCAGTCATTCGGCCAGGTAAGAAATGGAATGAATAAAGCCCCTATCTCGCTGCTAGGATAGGAATTGTGCCGGCTGCCGAAGCCTGTCGCACTCCTCTGGGGCAATGATTAACGACTGACAGGTGAAATGAAATTATATTGGAGAGTTTCACTGGAATGACAGATACCAGGGAAAACCGGAGTAGAAAAACCTGTCCCGCTTCCGCTTTGTCCAGCACAAATCTCACTTGGAGTGACCGGCATTTGAACCACAGAACCGAGAGGCCGGCGCGCTGCCGTTTGAGCCACGGAGGTTCTGCATATGTCATTAATTGAATTACCTTTGGTAATGCTGTCCGAAAATTGGTGTCAACGGCAATGCTTGAGGTATCGTCTCGGTTAGCTCCCATATCTCGGAAAATTAGCATTTTTCAAGACTGGAATAATGTCATTTGAGAAGAAACCTACGAGGATTAAAGGCAATGCAAAACTGGAACAGGCGGATCATTTCAAGTACTTAGCCACGGTGAAGGAAAGATAGCGGAATGAACTCGCAGCTGCGATCAACGGCATTGTAATATGTTATAAAGAAGAGATTTCTCAGGCGCAATTATCCTTATATTGCTGTTCTCAGGCCACTTTTGCGGAATCGCAGTGAAGGATAGGTGGACATATGATCTCTTATTCATGAGTTGCAGGCAACGTAGACCTACACGAACGTAGCAGCGAAAATTAATGCTGGTAGAAAATAGAGCAGCGACAAGAGTGCAATCGAGGTGAGGTGGTAAAGAGTAAGTTAGTTACGATTTCTATGGATGAAGCCGTGATTCTTTAAATTTTCTGAGATAATGGGTTCGAACTCCACTGTTGGCAGCCCTGAAGATGTTTTTCCGTGGTTTCCCATTTTCACACCAGGCAAATGCTGGGTCTGTACCTTAATTAAGGCCACGGCCGCTTCCTTCCCACTCCTAGCCCCTTCCAGCCTCATCGTCGCCATAAGACCTATCTGTGTCGGTGCGACGTAAAGCAAATAACAAAAAAAAATGCTTCGATGATGGCTTCAGGTTAAGCGAATAGATGAGCGTAGGTTGTGTAGGGGAGTAATAGGCTTGCTCAAGGAGGATAAGGAAAGCAGAGGGCGACCAAGGCGACGGATGGTTATTCTGGTACCATTTAAAATCACTAATGGTTCTATAAAATAATCTCATATAAGATAATTACGCTACCCAGCATGATTTTTGCGGCAAAGCATCTGATACGTGATTTTAACTCAATAAGATCTCCTGATTTCAGAAATGTCATTGGTTCTATTGTATCACATCTAGTTTTCGTGTTATTTGCCATTTACTGTCTGAAAATGTGTCATTGCGGCACAGTGCTGCTTTGTGATAACAGCGAATCTGCTGTTTGTGGATTCCTACAAGAGGAGGTTAAAGGCTGTACTACTTCATAATGGAAACATTCTAGCTTCAATTCCTGTGGCACATTCGGTTTCACTAAAAGGAAATTACAATATATCACAATGCAAACTGTTTTAGATAAAATCAAGTATCATGAGCACCAGTGGGATGTGTGTAGTGACTTGGTGTGTGGTATTGTATTAGGACAAGAAGCAGGCTACACTAAATTCCCTTGTTATTTATGTGAATGGGACAGCAGAGATAGATGTCTACACCTTCCTGGACCAAGAGACAAATTTTGACACTTGGTGTGAAAAATGTTACAAATGTTACAAATGCTTCATTAGTTGACCCACAAAAAAATATTTTGCCACCGCTACACATCAAACTGGGGAATCATGAAGCAGTTCGTTAAGGCCTTGGACAAAATTAGCCCCTGTTTCAAGTACAATGCAAGCAAATTTCCACATTTTCTGATGCAAAAGTCAAGGAAGGCATTTTTAATGGACCACAAATTAGAAAGCTTCTGAAGTCAGAAACTTTGAACAGACGATGAATGTCGTGAAACGTGATGTATGGAATTCAATGAGAGACGTCATAATGAACTTCCTAGGAAATGTAAAGGATGAACAATACGAAACAATAGTGAAAAGGATGTTGGGTGATATGAAAGAGTTGCTTCATTCTTATCTCGATCAATTTCTGGAAAATCTTGGGGCTGTTAATGAAGAGATGGGAGAGAGGTTCCATCAGGACATCAAGGAGGCAGAAAGAAGATACCAGGGGAGGTGGGATGAACCAATGATGGCCGACTACTGTTGGTGTTTGAAAAAGAGAAGACAAACTTGATGCAGTCAGACGCTGGGGAGCCAAGCGTTCATTCCAAGCAGACATCTAGGACTGTTAATTTTGTTCAAATTTATGAATTCATAAAGATACTGAATAAAAGTTACATTGTTTGCTTGTAAATCACGTTTAATTGTCAAAATAAAATGCTTTCATTGCCTCAGAGTTGTTTGTTTATGTGTTTTTGTGTAAATCAGTATTATATTACAATAAATGCTAAATATTTCATTATAATTTTATACTCAATAATTATTCATTTTATATAATAATTCAAGACAATATTCAACTATTTCATACAAAGAAATATGAATATTTCCAAAATTATCAACATTTTTCAGTACTTTTTATATGCAATATTCAGGTCTATCTCTTATTTTGATATACCTATTTCGAGAAAACGTGACGTGATACGTAGAAACGGACAACGGATTCGTGTTCAGCGACCCAAAATTAGTTAAGATCACATATCACACCTCTTGCCGCAAGAAAAAAGTTTGAAAATGCTGGGTTGTGTTATAATTATGGACATGTGAAGAAACTAAAACTAACTGAAAAATTTAGAAACGTACCCGTACTTAGGTATATTTTCCTCTGGTGTTATCATAGATAATTGGATGAAAGCTACAGTTCGTAATCTAAATGGCCCCATAGACGGTCCGTCTTACTGTCCGTCTTGCCTGCGCATTTCTAAGATGAGAGGTAAGACAGAACACGGAAGAGGACACAGACGCTCCGTTTTGCTGTCAGACTTGCGATCAGTTTTCGCTACTCGTGCACGGATAACATGCTAGAGGAACTTCTAATTTACACCGCTCTAGCATTAGCTTGGAGATCAAAAGCTAAAAAGAAAAGGACTTGATCAAAATGGGCAAAAGCTTGGTTAGTTAAACGAAATACACTGTCGCATATAAATTTAATGAAAGATTTAACTCTTGAAACAGGTGACTGGTACAATTATTTGAGGATGGACAGTGAAACGTATTTATATCTTCTTCACTTGGTAGCGCCCCATATCAGAAAGAGTGACAGTGCAATGAGACGGGCAAAAACACCTCATGAACGACTCAACGTCACACTTCGTTTCCTAGGAACCGGAAGAAGTTACGAAGATCTGAAATTTTCCGCTGCAATTTCAGTCCAGTCTTTGGGAGTAATAATTCCTGAGACTTGCTCTGCAATATATAAGGTGCGCAAGAATCAGTATCTCAAAGTAAGTAAAATTTATTTATAAGTTTCTTGCACAAGGTAAAAGGAAATGTATTTCATGTTAATTTATAAAACAAGGTATAACGTATGCTTAGAGTACAATAAGAAACAATTATATAACGGAGTGTGAAAATTAACAGTCTTCGTCCAACCAACCTAAAAACAAAAATATAATTAATTACATTGGGTTAAATTATATTTTAGTTGCATGATTTAATAATAATAACAATAATAATTTTATTTTGTTTCAGTTTCCAACAAAAGAAGATGAATGGATAGTATTGGACAGCAGTTTGAAAGAAAATGGAATTTTCTAAATTGTCTGGGTGCGGTTGATGGAAAACATGTAAAAATAACCCTGTACCATGTACTCTTTACTTTTGATTTTCCACAAGCACGGATTACAACGGCATAGCTGTATGAATTCCATTAGAAACGCTCGACGCATGATTCTTAAATCCGACATTACGTCCTACGAGCGAACTGCACTGTAGGAGCAATTGGTTAAAACTGACGCTAAGTCTGAAGACGCCACACACGCTCCAACTTGCTCGCCGACTTACCTGTACACGCACAGAAAAATCAGGCGCTGCCAGATTCACTTCGAGCCAAGCCTAAGACGGTACAGGGATGAAAATTCTACCACACACGGTCCGTCTTACCTGTCGTCTTAGAACTGCGTAGGTAAGACAGACGCTAAGACGGACCGTCTATGGGGCCCTTTAGACTAAGATAAACCTTGAAAATCAAACTTATTGTTGATAGCACTTGGTTTAGGTTTTATGAATATGATTTTGTCAATACCTTTTAGCTACTCTTTCAGTTATTATAAATTAATTTTGCTTAGATTGTTTTCCTTTCGCTCCACAGCTCTTGGATTGTAAACGTCTACAACAATGGAAAATTTCAACTTGATCGGGCGCGTGGTTCCTGAGGAAAAAGTTACATATCTTCGAAAGTTTCAAGTTTCGAGAAATCTCATATTAAAATTTTAGTTACATATTTTTTTCTTCTTTTTCTACCGCTTCTCCCACACCTGTGGGTTCACGGGTGCGAACTGTGTCGCGCATGCGGATTTGGCCCTGTTTTACGTCCGGATGCCCTTCCTGACGCCAACCCTATATGGAGGGATGAAATCACTACTGCATGTTTCTGTGGTGGTTGGTGGTATAGAGTGTTGTCTGAATATGAAGAGGAAAATTTTGGGACAAACACAAACACCCAATCCCCGGTCTAGAAGAATTAATCAGAAGTGATTAAAATCCCCGACCCGGCCGGGAACCGAACCCGAGGCCCTCTGAACCGAAGGCCTCAACTCTGACCATTCAGCCAATGAGTAGGACGTTAGAGTTTCAGTTACAGTTTATGAATTTTACCTATCCCTCTAAAACGTTCCAGGGCCATATTTATCATCCTCTACTTTCTTTCTACATTTTCCTTCTCTTCGTTTGGTCCTCGATTCTTTGGTTTCGTGTTCAGCAGCTTTATTTACATAATATATGCGCTCCTTGTCAGTGAGCTGACGACTCGCCTGACAGTTTCTTCCCGGAGTGAAATTCACTTACCGTAACACCAGCGTCCTTGCCAGAGCCACGCCATTGAAAGTAATTATTGCATCCTGTATTGCAATATTTAGTCCCTGTAGACCTATAAAAATAGATTTTAGAACTCCCTCCCGGATGCATTTATTGAAACTTTCATTCGGGTTTTTATGTCCTTTCTGTACAATCATCTCTTCAGGAGTTTAGATCTAGGAAGATGAGTTTGTATGAGTGTACGATACAGCAGTAATTTGCGATCGCTGGTACTGGGCAGAGGACATGCTGTAGCGTTTCGTCAGTAGAGCACTCGTGTGGGAATGACGTCCACACAGCTTAGCGCATGGCGTTCAAGAGTTGGTGTTTCCTCTTATTGCCAGTCCAAAGTAACTCTTCAATAAGTCTATTTCATCGTCCGTCAGTCGACCCTGTCCTCCTAATTCCTTATCATCAGTAAACTTCTCTCCCTTCATTTCCCTCTTCAACTTTCGCAAACTTCACAATAAAGAAAACAGACTCCGAGGCGGGAGAACAAATGAAAATCGATAATGTGTACACAAAGTATTCAACTTATGTTAATAAACATTCTCTCAGAGACAGGAAACATAAACCGAATTTCTCTACCAACCGGACGTGTTGGCCGTGCGGTTAGGGGCGCGGAGCTGTGAGCTTGCATCCGGGAGATAGTGGCTTCGAACCCCACTCTCAGCAGTCCTGAAGATGGTTTTCCGTGGTTTCCTATTTTCACACCAGGCAAATGCTGGGTCTGTACCTTAATGAAGGCCACGGCCGCTTCCTTCTCATTCCTAGCCCTTTCCTATCCCATCGTCGCCATAACACTTATCTGTGTCTGTGCGACGTAAAGCAAATTGTAAAATAATAATTCTTAACTAAGTGTAGAACAAAGATACATGTTAAATATGAAAAAAACGGCGTGGCGCCTGAGCGCAGCAGAGTTCAACAAATTCATCAGTAACACCCCGTGAAAAAATATATACCCAGTCAAATTTATATCGTGGTAATCCTGAAAGTCCGTAGATTATTTTTCTCTAAAGACAAAAAAAATACACTATTTTAATATTTTGCACTACCCAGTTTCTTTTTCATACGAGCCTCAGCTACAACGTCTACAACGACCCTACCAGTCATTGAGCTATAATATCTCTTTAATGTTTCAAAGTTGAAGGATGAACTGTTACGATTCTGTCACACAGAAAGCAGTAGGAGATGATATAACAAATTCCACTCTTTGTTTTGGCTCTCCTCTTAGAACGTTGAGTATCATATATATTTTTACCACCCAGCAAAGTATCCCAATGATAACTAGTCCTCCTTAACTGGGGAGCCCGCACAATCGTTTGGAATGAAAGCTTTAAGTGCTTTTATTTGTAGGAGTAGTGCATGCTGTGGAAGTGATGAGAATTCTGCGCGCGTAACCGGTGTTTGTTCTCATGTTGTCAGGGAGGGAACTACTTACCTTCCTCAGCTTTGTGGAGCTGGTTTAATTAACCTTTGTCGAGCTGAAGAAGATAGAAATATTTAGCTCATGATATCCCTAATTACTTTTTGCTAATTAGTCTCTCATAATCATTTTCCCTCTGGCGATGTTCTGTTGAATCTTGCAGTAACGTTGATGTCTCTGTAACAGAACACACCGCACGCAGATCACAACAGAACTTGCTCGAGCGGTGCGAGATGGTAATCGATATAGACGTTACTTGGTTGGTATTAGCGAAGGTATACACAGAGGGAGATCCGGATTGCTTGGAATTCCTCTGATGCTCTCTTTAATTTAGAAGGAATAATATTTAATTCTTTGTTAAACGAATCGCGAAATACGAAAAGGGAATATCACAATTTTGGCTGCCGGGCTGAGTGGCTCAGGCGGTTCAGGCGCTGGCCTTCTAACCCCAACTTGGCAGGTTCGATCCTGGCTCAGTCCGGTGGTATTTGAAGGTGCTCAAATACGACAGCCCCGTGTCGGTAGATTTACTGGCACGTAAAAGAACTCCTGCGGGACTAAATTCCGGCACCTCGGCGTCTCCGAAGACCTTAAAAAGTAGTTAGTGGGACGTAAAGCAAAGAACATTATTATTATTATTATTATTATTACTATTATTATTATTATTATTATTATTATTATTATTATTATTAGGTCTATTATTATTATTACAATTTTGGCAAAAGCAAGAAATACGGATTTCTTGCTAACAAAACAATTACTATCATTTCCCGGGTTTTCAAGTAGAACATAGTAAATCGGTTTTTGAGTTTTCGACATTTTCACATTGCTGTATTCACTGGTGGTACCGTACCAATTAAGCTATACGAGGTCATTTTGTTTATTGAATTTTCTAATTATCGGGTGAGTTGGCCGTGCGGTTAGGGGCGCGCAGCTGTGAGCTTGCATACGGAAGATAGTGGGTTCGAACCCCACTGTCGGCAGTCCTGAAGACGGTTTTCCGTGGTCTCCCATTTTCACACCAGGAAAATGCTGGGGCAGTACCTTAAATAAGGCCATGGTCGCTTTCTTCCCACTCCTAGGTCTTTCTTATCCCATCGTCGCCATAAGGCCTATCTGTGTCGGTGCGACGTAAAGCAAATTGTAAAAAAAAAAAATTAATTTGCATGTCCTTATTGACCTCAAGAGGGGGATTTACTTCAGGTAATACAATTCCAACTACACTGCGCTATTCCAGATACTCTAACAAACTCACAGCGTGAATTTTACGATAAATATTCTTATTCTGAGAGCAGATATTGGCTGTGAACATCTGAAAGCTTTCAAACTTCTTTTTCTCAGAAGTAAGATTCTTGACTTAAGATATTTTGCTTGTAAACCCACGATTTATTCTGTGTAAAACAGAATAAACCCTGGCCTTACTTAATCTACATTTATATATAGTATAGGTCCTATCATAAGTTCACTTCGTCCGGCTCCTTGGCTAAATTGCTAGTGTGCGGAACTTTAGTCCAAGTGGTCCCGGATTCGATTCCCGACAGGGTCGGGTTTTTAACCTTAATTGGTTAATTTCTCTGGCTCGGGGACTGGGTTTGTATGCCATCTTCAAAATTATAATTCATCACATATAGGCCCCAATCCTCACAGATACGCAGGTCACTTATAGCGTGCCAGTTGAAAGGACCGGAGGTCATACGCCATTTAAAATACGTTTACTTCGGAAAGGGATTTAATCTCGTCCCGCAGAAAAGACCTCTGGATCAATAATTGCGATAAGAAAACTTACAATAGAAGACAAGAAAAGAACGTGCTGAACGTATCATTCATAATCTTCAAGTGGATGAATGACAATCAACCTCCCCGGTTCTATTCGAATCTTTAAGGCAACTTCAAGAATTCCAAAGGAGGTTTTCTCTTACTTGGCGTATAACCAGGCTACAGCAGTAGAACTTACGACATTCAGTATAAATGTTTTGTAAACGTTATTATTAAGCAACAACTCATTTAGTGGCGTATTGCCTCCGGATAGGCCTGGTGCAGGTCTAGTTGACGCCGCACAGGTGACCTGCCGTTATTATTAATCGTGATTTTATCACTTTATTGTGCTGCTTCTTTCCGTTCGTACCAATAAACATTCTTGCCACGTTCATATCCATTATATCCAGATTCCACCCAGCGTTCACTTTCGTACTATAAAGTCGTCCTGAAGGCAAAGCGAATAAAGAGTATGTGAATGAGCATGAGAAGTGATATTCCCAATGGTTTCTCGCCAAAAATGGCTGCGGTTCGAACCCCTGCTAATGCATGTAGGATTTTAGATATCTGAAATTAAACTTCACGCCCCTGTGCTTCTTATTCTACGTAAAACTAAAGATCCTGTGGCTATGATTAGGATATCAAAAGTCACGTTTGTTCGAAAATTTGATCTGCAAGCCGCTGATCGCAGCTGTAAACTCACAATGTAAACTTCGTTACACCTTGGTTTCACCTACTGGGTTATCATCCTGGGAAAATTCACATCCTAGCAGGAATATTGTCCACTCGCCCCTGTTTCGTTCTGCTTTCCTGACATTCAGTTTCCTTAGATTTACTCTTGCTTACATGAATCGAGGAACACAAGCACAGAACAGCAACCAGAAAGATGTGTAGTCACACTGTTAATATATCATCATCATCATCATCTGTTTACCCTCCAGGTTCGGCTTTTCCCTCTGACTCAGCGAGGGATCCCACCTCTACCGCCTCAAGGGCAGTGTCCCGGAGCTTCAGACTCTTGGTCGGGGGATACAACTGGGGAGAATGACCAGTACCTCGCCCAGGCGGCCTCACCTGCTAAGCTGAACAGGGGCCTTGTGGAGGGATGGGAAGATTGGAAGGGATAGGCAAGGAGGAGGGAAGGAAGCGGCCGTGGCCTTAAGTTAGGTACCATCCCGGCATTCGCCTGGAGGAGAAGTGGGAAACCACGGAAAACCACTTCCAGGATGGCTGAGGTGGGAATCGAACCCACCTCTACTCAGTTGACCTCACGAGGCTGAGTGAACCCCGTTCCAGCCCTCGTACCACTTTTCAAATTTCGTGGCAGAGTCGGGAATCGAACCCGGACCTCCGGGGGTGGCAGCTAATCACGCTAACCACTACATCACAGAGGCGGACACTATTAATATATTCCAGTTCAAATGCTATGCCTAGCACTTTTCTCGTCTTTTAAAGTCATTATCTTGAGAAAATGTGAAAAGATTTTTTAAATGTTTATCTTGGTTCCTTATCGGAGCTATGAATTTGTTTGGCGCCGCGCATGTTTATTTACTGTAGGATAACGAGATCCTTATCGCTCCTTCGTCTGCGGCACGTGAGACCGGCTTTCCTCCTTTTCCCACGTTACCTTGTAACCGCACATTAGGCAGTATAAAGGTTTTCAGATTTTTAACGGAATGTTTACATGAATCTAAATTTATGAGTTCCATATTATACTGCATTTTTTTTTGCTAGTTGCTTTACGTCGCACCGACACAGATATCTTATGGCGACGATGGGACAAGGAAGGGCTAGGAGTGGGAAGGAAGCGGCCGTGGCCTTAATTAAGGTACAGCCCCAGCATTTGCCTGGTGTGAAAATGGGAAACCACGGAAAATCATTTTCAGGGCTGCCGATAGTGGGGTTCGAACCCACTATCTCCCGAATACCGGATACTGGCCGCACTTAAGCGACTGCAGCTATCGATCTCGGTATATATACTGCATTTTACATATCATCTAATGTATTGACTATCTCCATTTGCTAGGCGTTATTATTCGGTGTTCATTAATAACGTGATTTGATTGGAGTTCTTGTCGATACTATTGACGTCTTGTCTCTGTGTAAATCCCACTTGTTGTAACCGGAAACGAAATACGGTCTGCTTTGGTCTTCCGAATGACATGTTTGTGGATTTATTGCTTTTCCTTCGGACAATTGTCTCATCATGTTTGCATTAATTTTATGATTGTAACTAACCTCAATATTACAAAACCACAAGCCCCACTTCTTTAATTAGCGACAACTTAAAGCGAGAAGTTCAAGGCCAGAAAGTGTCTCTGAGAAGTATGCCACAGGAATTCGGTAGTTGGTTGATAAGCCAGTTATCAGAGCTTTTGTGTGTATGTTGAAGTGTCCTTATGACCATAAAATGCAGCCTTGCCTCACTCCTTTAGAGATTGCTGCCTCTTTTTCAAAGCCCTCGATTCTTATCACTGCAGAATTTTGTATGGATTGTAGATAATTCTCCTTTCTCGGTATTCCCGATAACCTGCAGAATCTCAAACAGCTTGGTCCAATCAACATTATCGAATGCCTTTACTAGATCTAGACCTACGAAAGCCATGTACGTGGGCTTATCTTTCTTAATTTGGTCCTCTAAGATTAGACGTAAAGTCAGGATTGCTTCACGTGTTCCCACATTTCTTCTGAAGTCAAATTGATCTCCTCCCAACTCAGTTTCAACTTGTCTTTCCATTCTTCTGTGAATAATACGTGTTAAAATTTTGCAGGCGTGAGATACTAAACTAATGGTGCGGTAGTTTTCACACTTGTCAGCACCGGCTTTCTTGGGAATAGGTATAACAACATTCGGCCGAGAATCGGATGGCGCTTCTCCTGTATCATACACTAAACAGAATAACCTCTCCATGCTGGTTTTTCCTAAGGCAGTCAGTAATTCTGAAGGTATGTAGGACTAAAGTATGATCCGTGCAGAATTCAACCAGCCGGCTTCCTCTTCCATTCCTTTGTCCCACTCCGAATTCTCTAACTATGCTACATTCTCTTCCTGGGCCTACCACTGCATTCCAATCTCCCATCGCAATTAGACTCTCGTCAGCTTTTACGTATTGTATTAAATCTTCTATCTCTTCGTATATTCTTTCCATTTCATCATCCGCTGAACTAGTAGGCATATAGACCTGCACTATTGTGGTGGGCATTGGCTTGGTGTCTCTCTTGACAGTAATAAATCCTTTCACTATGCTGGTCGTAGTACCTAGCTTACCCGCTGCCCTGTTTTCTTATTCATTATTAAACCAACTCCTGCATTTCCCCTGTTTGATTTTGTGTTGATAATTCTGTAGTCGACAAAGACAAAGTCACCTCCGTACAGGCCATGAAGGCCCATGGAGGAGTGGAAGGTACAGGCTTCCACCATTGTTAACCGCGGCACGTGATGGGGTAGAGTGGTTAACTCTACGCCCGGCCGCCTTTGCCCCCAGGAATTAACCTGGTACTCATTTTTGGTGTAGGCTGAGTGAACCTCAGGGCCATATGCACCTCCGGAAGTGGAAATCTCGTTTCTTAGATTTTACGACTTCCCGACGGGGATTCGAACCCACGTCCTTCTGGGCGAACCGAGCACGCCTTTACCGCCTCGGTCAGGCAGCCCCTAATTCTGTAGTCGCCTGACTAAAAATTCTGCTCTTCCTGCCAGCTTACTTCACTTATACCAACTACATCTAACTTTAGTCTATCCATCTCCCTTTTCAGGTTCTCTGACCTACCGCAACGATTTCAAAACTTCTAACATTCCACGCTACGACTCGCAGAATGTCAGTACCCATCTTCCTGATGATTACCCCCTCTCGTGTAGTCCCCACCCGGAGATCCAAATAGGGAACTATATTACCTCCGGAATATTTTACCCGGGAGGAAGCCACCATCAGTGCATCATTCATACAGAGAGAGCTGCATGTCCTCGGAAGTTAGTTACGGCTGTAGTTCCCCGTTGCTTTCAGCCGTGTAGCAGTATCAACATAGGTAAGTCACGTTATGTAATATTACAAGACCATATCAATCATCTAGACTGCCGCCCTTGCAACTTCCGAAAGGCTGCTAACCCCCTTTTGATGAACCATTCGTTAGTCTGGTCTCTCGACAGATACCCATCCCATATGGTTGCACCTAACGGCTCGGCTACCTGCTTTATTGGGACACGCAAGCCTCTTCACCGCGGCAAGGTCACATGGTTCACAGGGGCGGTAGGAAGGGTTACGTTCCTTAATTTCTAGCATGAGTTTTAAACATGCGTAGTTCATATTGGTGCAACTGCGTGTTCTTGCATTCTACCTCCATCTCTATTTGTTAACGGTTTGCTTTGATTTGCACGCCACAGTTTTATTCTTAGTGACGACAAACCAGCCGGCAGCACTTAAATTATTGTTAGTATTATTTGCCGTTTGAACTTCAGTGGGCTTGCTTTTATGATCTGTCAGATTGGCACATTAAGCGTCGTGTGGGCTTTCATCACGTCTTCCTGTTTCTGGCGTAGCAGTAACGTCGTTATTGCCTTGAACTATGTATTCGTCGCCTAACTTCCTCTTCTTTCCACAAGTCACATTATCTCATCTTTCTGCGATTATTTTAAGTGTTTTATGTGCAGGATAATCTTCAAACACAGTGAGGAAAACATTATCCCCCAGTTTCTTTATTTTCTGCCCAAGGCGAAATCAATTCAAGAAAAATGTCGCCCACATACGAAAGGCGTTCTTGCCTGAAAATTGGGTGCAAATACTGTACACATCTAGAAACAGCACTGATTCATTCATCTGAACTGTGAATTCGTGAAATGAAATCCCCTTTACTTTCCCGTTCTTACTCCTGCGTATGTCACACAACAGTAAACCATTGCAGCTAACCACCACCTACGACAAGTAAACATTATTACTTTTCCCGGGTAGGCCTAAGAATGCAGAGAATATTTAAAAAATGAAACATTTAATACAATTGAACCACGCGACAGAGATACATACCTTCGGTTCCTAAAGCGTTATTCTTATTCAGTCGCAGCTAATCAATAAGAAACTCGGTCAGAATCGCAAACAATTCGTTAATCACCAAAACACGTGTTTTAACAAGGGAATTGCTCCTCTACTGGAACTAAGAAAGCTGTTAAAAGGGACATCCTGCTAGCGGTCCTGTGAGCAAATCGTCAACTAGGAGCTGTTCGCTGATAGCATGGAAGTGCAGGTAAATGGCAAGGCGTTATAACATAGCTGACGGTGATGGTTTAAGAAACCTGCCAGATTTTCATTTAAAAGACTGTACCGCCTACTCTGAAGATGTCGCCATACCTGTTTGATAAACGTCAGTAAATATTTGTTCTGCACGACGAAAATGCCCTATTTTCCTTTTTTTTCTATTTTTCGCCCTATAAACATAGACAAGTCTTTTTAAATATATTTTTGTTTTTACGTCGCACCGACACAGATGGGTCTTATGGCGACTGCGGGAAAGGAAATTGCTATGAGTGGGAAGGAAGCGATCGTGACTTTAAGAATAAATAATAATGTTATTTGCTTTACGTCCCACTAACTACTTTTACGGTTTTCGGAGACGCCGAGGTGCTGGAATTTAGTCTCGCAGGAGTTCTTTTACGTGCCAGTAAATCTACCGACACGGGGCTGTCGTATTTGAGCACCTTCAAATACCACCGGACTGAGCCAGGATCGAACCTGCCAAGTTGGGGTTAGAAGGCCAGCGCCTTAACCATCTGAGCCACTCAGCCCGGCCGTGACTTTAAGAACAGTTCCAGCATTTGCCTGGTGTGAACATTGGAAACTACGGAAAACCATCTTCAGGCCTGTCGACAGTGGAGTTCCCCCGGTCTCCCGAATGCAAGTTGATAGCTATGTGGCCCAAATCGCGCAGCCACTTGCTCGGTCATAGTATTTCATTAGCTACTAATCAAGAAGATAATCACAGTATTCAACTAGTTTCTAGTCAACAACGCAATTACTCTATTCCAATAGCTAGTAGTCAAGAACATTGTCACATTTTTCCAATAACCGCTAGTCAAGAAAACAATCACAGTAATGCAAACGTCGTGAGTCAAGAAGACAATCACGATATTACGGCAGCTAATAGTCAAGAAGACGATCACAGTATTCCAATAGTTGATGGTCATGGATACAGCTTCAGGCTGAATAGCTTATACGATAGAGGGCTGGATTTCTGGGCCTGAGTTGACGGTTTCGATACTGGCACAGTTAGGGGACTGAGAGAGGAAGTTGTTGATCTTGAAGCTGCAGGAACGCTGTCTCATTCGGTTGGCCGAAATCATTCCTGGTTTAAATATCCAGCAACTTGTGAATTTGAGATTCATTGTGAAATTGTAAAAAACAATCACGGCGTCCTTTAACGTATTGAATGATGTTTTCTAGGATTTTTTTATGTCACGTACACGAGTTTTTGAGTAGTATAAAAGGAATAGTGAAGGTCGGGAGGAGGAGGAAACCGGTGATCATCCGGATCGTACAATCGCATCAAAATCTGATGAACACATTCAGATAATTAGTGAAATTGTGCGAGCAGATTGACGACTGAGTATCAGAATATTACCAGATGTGGTGAACTGTGATAAAACGACTGTAAGAGAAATTTTGCGTGGCAAATTGAACAAGGGAAAATGTGTTCGAAGCTGGTCCTTACATACGGAGGTCACAATGCCCATTCGGTAAAGACTTGGTTGGCTGATAAAAGCATTCCAATTCTTGAACATCATCCATATTCACCAGATCTGACCCCTTGTGAATTTTTCTTTTCCCTTAAAACATTCTATTCTCCGTTTCAGGAAATACTGATCGGCTACTAATGGTCACAAATATCACTAACAGAAAAAGTCATTGTTTCTGTTAATACATCGCAAAAAGAACCTGGAATATCACAGCCAACAATCTAACAAACGTCCAGGTAAAGTCAATAAGGTTGCGGTGTTGGTATTAAATCGGAACTGGAGTTGGGAAGGATGGACTAAGCCTATGCTAGTTACAATCCCGACATGCACCAAAACATAAAGGGAAAACATGAAAAGCCTAAGCAATCTCTGAGAGTCGGGCTGCGTAAAGCAAATTGTTGTGGAATACTATGATTGCCTTCTTCACTATTAGCTATTGGGTACTGTGATTGTGTTCTTGACTAGTAAGTAGTGGAATATTTTGATTGTGTTCCTGACTGGTAGCTAGTGGAATACTGTGATTGTATTCTTGACTAGTAACTAAGGGAACAATGTGATAGCCCCCTTAAATAGTAGCTATTGCAAAACTGTGACTACCTTCCTGACTAGCGGCAGCTGCAATACTGTGACTGTCTTCCTGACTAGCGGCTGTTGCAATACTGTGACTGCCTTGCTGACTAGCGGCTATTGCAATACTGCGACTGCCTTCCCGACTAGCGGCTACCGGAATACCGTGAATGTCTTCTTGACTAGTGGCCATTGGAATACCGTGACTATGTTCTTCACTAGCGGGTACTGGAATACTGTGACTTTTCTTGACTAACCGCTGCAGTTACACTGCGGTCTTTTTCTCTGCTAATGGCTGTTGAGACACTGTGGCTTTCTTCTCGACTGGGGGCTGCTGGAACACAGTGGCTTTATTTTCTACTAGTGGCTGCTGAGACTCGTAACAGATTCTCTAATAAAAGACTCTCTCCTCAATTAACGGCTATGCAGGTGATCAATATCTTCTCTTCGAGCAGTGGCTGCTTGAATACTGTGACATTTCGCAACTAAGTGCTAGAATAATACTGTAACTCCCTCCTCAAACAGCGGCTGTTGGATGACTGATGGACGTCGTTTGTTACCTTGAGGTCCGGAGATTTTATGCTCCGTCTCTCAGCTTCCTTCTCCCTTCTCTCTTTATCACGAGTTCCCCTCTTCACCCGCTCGGTAAGCCCCGAACCAATCCTATGGCTAGATCCCGATTCCCACAGGATGACAGTGAAAAATCACCCCTTCCCCTTTCCTCACACGGTTATTTCAAACAAGAGGCGTTCTGTCCCTCGGTTGGAACATGCTGCTGGCCTCGCAGCGGCTTTGTCGAGAGCTCTCCTTCGCTTCATGTCAGTTATGACCATCGATCGAGAACTATGCTCTCCGTTTAATTGACATTTCGCTCCCATGTCATTTCAGATAGACAGCGTGCGTTTGATGTGTCATTGTTAGAGTACATCAAGCACTGTACCTGCAGAATTTTAATTGGGGTCCAGCTAAACTTCCGACATGCATCATAAATAACATACGGTATTCTCTTCGTTTGCTAATAAAACCTCAAATACTATATACGCAGAGTGATTCGTAATTCATTACCTAAATCATTCGCCTTTGACGTAGGGACACTCCCCCTAAGTAGTTTGTTGATGGAATAAAATATCCTAATATGTTTTGATTTATGTTCTCAATGTCCGGAATATAATGTGTGGTATTCGTTTGGATGTATGCCGTGTGAAATGTTTCCCAAAGACACTTGCTGCGGGTTCTCAGAAGAAGCATAGGTATTCAGTAGCTCGTGAATTTCATCATTCGTTACCTGCAATTTCAGCGTAGTGATGAAACAGACTTATTTGTAATGCTTCAAGAAATTACACAGTTCATCTTTCTTCAAATCCTACGATGTGTACCTTACGATGTTACTCGGATAACCGACCTGAAGTGTCAAGTGTCCATTTTTCTGTGTCTAGATAACATCTGCACATTTGTACTTATAGGCTACACTTACCATGCAATTAGGGTTGCCAGGTTTTTGAAAAGCCAGTAAGGGACGGGTCATGTCGCCACGATATAATGACATTTGCTCAAGAAAACACTGGGATATTATTTACTGTACTACAATTACCTTGTAGGCACAAACTTTATTACAGTCTTTTGCTGTTTAGTTTTCTACATACACAATTTTAATCCCGTAGTTTTCTTCTCTTTTAGTCTTTTTTCAATAATGCTGAATATCCCTTAATCAAGTCACAACATTTCTGACAACTATAATATAATCAGAATTCATGGAGACTTGAATTTCTGACTTTATTAACTTATTCCTTTCATCATTCCATTTGTTTTTAAGAATTGAAAAAACTCTTAGTTGAACCAGGTATACATACTGTACTTATAAAATAAGATTCCAACATTAGTATATTTGGAATAGCATCTAAAATAAATTTACCGGGCGAGTTGGCCGTGCGGTTAGGGGTGCGCAGCTGTGAGCTTGCATTCGGGAGATAGTGGGTTCGAACCCAACTGTCGGAGGCCCTGAAGATGGTTATCCGTGGTTTGCCATTTTCACACGAGGCAAATGCTGGGGCTGTACCGTAATTAAAGCCATGGCCGCTTCCTTTCCACTCCTAGCCCCTTCCTGTCCCATCGTCACCATAAGACGTATCTGTGTGTCGGTGCGACGTAAAGCAGCTTGTAAAAAAAATTGTGACGGGTTAAAATTTCCAGCTTGCGGGCCTTAAGATATTATAGCAGTTAGGTGTAATAATTAGAGCTATGCATTTTAGGTGCAAAATTTTGGTTTAAAATGTACAAACATGTTGCCTGAATGTAGTCGAAAAAGGTGCAAATTTGAGAGGGTGCAAGAAGGGGATTGCATTGAGGAAAGGTGCAAACAAGTGCAACACAATCACGGTTAGGTGTGTTCTTTTTATGTTTTCTTTGCAAGACAAGCTAATTTGTGAAATTTAATAGAGAAAAAGAATTACGGTGCAGCACCTAAAACTCCCAGCTCTAGTAATAGAGCCGTAGCCAACGTCAGCTTAATCGTTGCTCACGAGATATGTGTAACACAACGGCTGAACGCAATTTGTCAACAAGCGTGTTACCTGCATGACCATGCCCTGCCGGTCACTCAGAAGGAAGCTAACAAAGTATCTGGACTATAGAACTTTATTAGCCACAAAAAGAGGAGGCTCGCCTCCTCCGCCGAGTTCGCCATCCTGCAGTAACCCTGGAGGTTTGAATGCTTTTACCTCGTAGTCACATCAATGGAGACAGTTTGTGCCGCTAGTGTATTCCGAAATGCCTTCCATGACAGAGAGGGTGCCTGGCTTCGATCAACCTCGAGAGATTTGGATGAAATTAAACCGGATATGGACAGATCACGGGTTATGTGGAGTTCTCCTATACAAATGGGACAGGACCTTATGCGCTGAGAAATAAACAGGGCAGTATATCGTCGTTGCGCCCGCGAAAACCACTATGTGGTAATGTTGTGGAAGAAATACCGACCCGCAGCACATACATCATGAATACACCTCGGAATTTTATGCAGTGAAATGAAATGCTTTGTTGCTTCCGAAGAGGCCTGGTGCAGGTCTCTTTGATTTGACGCCCGTAGGCGACCTGTGCGTAATACTCAGGATGAAATGATGAGGAAGAGGGCACATACACCCAGTTCCCGTGCCAGGGAAACTGACCAATTATGGTTAAAATTCCCGACCCTGCCGGGGATCAAACCCGGGACCTATGTGACCAATGGTCATGACGCTAACCATTTAGCCATGGTGCCGGGCAATTTTATGCAGTAATAAGTTAGAATGTAAACTACGAGGGCGAATCAAAAAGTAAGTTACACGTCCAAGTTATGGCCATTTATGAAACCGCCTACACATAGGCAACACGGCTATGACAACATACAACGTAAGTTCACTTTTCCACATAGTCCCTAAGAGACTGTAACCATTTCTCGGAACTGTCAAACAACTTTTCTATTCCGGATGCGGAGAAATCACATCCAGCGCTATGTAACCATGTGGAGACAGCAGCTTTCATCTCCTCATCGTTTCGGAATCGTCGTCCAACGAGATCCATTTTTTCAGCTTACCGAACACATGATAATCGCTTGGCGCTAAGCCTCGACTGTATGGAGGATGTTGCGGTGTTGCGTTATCGTGCAACAAGCTGAGAGATACAAACTGACATCGTTTTGAATGAGTAGTTCGGAAATATGCGTAATGGTACACGACAACACTAAATCAAAAGAATATTTTATTAAAAATGAGCAGGCTCAACACTTTTCTGAAATGCTCACTGAAAATAGAAGCTACCGAGCTCGATAGCTGCAGTCGCTTAATTGCGGCCAGTATCCAGTATTCGGGATATCGTGGGTTCGAACCCCACTGTCGGCAGCCCTGAAGATGGTTTTCCGTGGTTTCCCATTTTCACACCATGAAAATGCTGGAGCTGTACCTTAATTAAGGCCACCGCCGCTTCCTTCCCACTCCTAGCCCTTCCCTGTCCCATCGTCGCCATAGGACCTATCTGTGTCGGTGCGACGTAAAGCAAATAAAAAAAAGAAAATAGAAGCTACGATACATTTGCGTACCCCTTGAGACAATCCCCACCGAGCTCGATAGCTGCAGTCGCTTAAGTGCGGCCAATATCCAGTATCCAGTATTCGGGAGATAGTGGGTTCGAACCCCACTGTCGGCAGCCCTGGGGACTGTTTTTCGTGGTTTCTCATTTTCACACCAGGCAAATGCTGGGGCTGTGTGTTAATTAAGGCTACGGCCGCTTCCTTCCCAGTGCAAGCCCTTTTCTCTCCCATCGTCGCCATAAGACCTATCTGTGTCGGTGCGACGTAAAGCCAATAGCAATAGAGACGATCCCCAGTCATGGTACGTGTACCACACTTTGAATACCACTGCCTTAAATGACTGAACTTTACCGGCCAAAGTTCTAAGCTGAAATATTTCACGTAGCGGTTTTCGAAGGGGCAACGACGGTATCATTCAGTACGGCCCTCTGAGTTCCTACAGTGGTGAAGCGAAAGATATTTATCTAGGGACGGCACAGTCAAATGCTTATATTAAATTTTAAATTGTATTTATTTCTGTGTATACGCCATACGATTAATAAAAATCGCCATATGATTGACTTTGTCATTTGAAGCGGAACGTTGTTTAAGGACTATTTCGGCTCTGTTTTGTTTTATTGTATTCTATTCGTCCGCCTCTGTGGTGTAGTGGTTAGTGTTATTTGCTGCCACCTCCGGAGGCCCGGGTTCGATTCCCGGCTCTGCCACGAAATTTGAAAAGTGGTACGGGGGCTGGAACGGGGTCCACTCAGCCTCGGAAGGTCAACTGAGTAAAGGTGTGTTCCATTCCCACCTCAGCCATCCTTGAAGTGGTTTTCCGTGGTTTCCGTGGTACCTAACTTAAGGCCACAGCCGCATCCATCCTTCTTCCTTGTGTATCCCTTCCAGTCTTCCCATTCCCCATCAAGGCCCCTGTTCAGCAAAGCAGGTGAGGCCGCCTGGGCGAGGTACTGGTCATCCTCCTCAGTTGTATCCCCGACCCAATGTCTCACGCTCCAAGACACTGCCCTTGAGGCAGTAGAGGTGGGATCCCTCGCTGAGCCCGAGAGAATAAACAGATAAAGAAGAAGAAGTATTCTGTTCAATTCATATTGAACTATTGTTTTACCCGCCGTTCGATTCCGATGAAATACGCACGACTGGTACACAAAGGAGCTGACTGTCCTTGTTCAGTCTCTTGACGACCTTCTTAGTTTTCAGCTCAAGTTATACTGAAATTGATGACATGAAATAGAAATCTCTTTATCCATTTTTGCCAGTGTATTTTGTGTATGTATCAAAGGCTTTCTGTAGATAGAGCAATTTATCCTAGACTGATTCAGGCTTCAGTTTGTCGGTTAACCACTGGTCTTGTAGAGGTCAATATCCATTAGTTTTAAATTGTTGTTTACACTCCTCACTGGGTATTGATTCAGGTAATAATTAATGCGAGGCGTTGTTTAAATAGCCTTATTGGTATACAAAGTACAAACTGCTAATTAATTTCACTGTCCGGTTGCAGTGTTTTGATTGTTAACAAAGGATGACATTATGCTCTTATTAACTAGTGTTATGAAGTATTGTATTATATTAACGTTAAACTTCCGTGGCACTCAACAAAAAATATACAATTGTCTATATCCAGAGTGCGAAGTGTTTCGAATTTACGTAAATATGCCGGGTTTCATAACTTACTGTGCATCATTTTAAGGAAATGTTCCAAGGTGAATATATTTTACGTAGCGTGACCGCAGATAAATATAATATAAAACATTTTTTTAACGTTGCCATTTTTTTATTCACCTTTCATCTTCTTCTTTATCAGTTTATCCTCTAGGGTCAATTTTTCCCTCGTACTCCGCGAGGTATCCCTCTTCTACTGCCTCAAGTGCAGTGTCCTGGAGCTTCAGACTCTGGGTCGGGGATACAACTGGGGAGAATAACCAATACTTCGCTCAGACGGCCGCACCTTCTATGCTGAACAGGGGCCTTGGCGGGGGATGGGGACAGTGGAAGGGATAGGCAGGAAGAGGGAAGGAAGCGGCCGTGGCCTTAAGTTAGGTACCATCCCGGCATTTGCCTGGAGGAGAAGTGAGAAACCACAGGAAACCACTTTGAGGATGGTTGAGGTGGGAACTGAACCCACCTATACTCAGTTGACCTCCCGAGGCTGAGTGGACCCCGTTCCAGCCCTCGTACCACTTTTAAAATTTCGTAGCAGAGCCGGGAATCGAACCCGGGCCTCCGGGGGTGGCAGCTAATCACACTAACCACTACACCACGGAGGCGGGCTATTCACCTTTCCGAAATGACAAAATTACAAATTACAAATCACATTTCAAATTAACCAATTAAAAATAAAGACCAACATGACAGGTTAAAGAAATGTAGTGAGGTGAAAACCATAAGCATGGCGAACGGAATAACCGACAACGCGACTGTGACTCCCGTTGCATAAAAAAAGCTATGCTAAACCGTGTAAAAAGTACACTCAATTCTTTGTTTCTTCTTCGTCTTTTCCTACCGTTTTTCCTACACCTGTGAGGTCTCGGGTGCGTACTGCGTAGCACATGTTGATTTGGCCCTGTTTTACGGCCAGATGCCCTTCCTGACGCCAACCCTATACGGAGGAATGTAATCACTAGTTCGTGTTTCTGTGGTGGTTTGTAGTGTGGTTTGTTGTCTGAATATGATGAGGAGAGTGTTGGGATGGACAAATACACCCAGTCCCCGAGCCAGAAGAATGGAATTGTGTGTTGTTATTATTATGCGTGCACTGCAGATACTTGGAATGCTCGACATGCAAACTGACATTTAAACTGCTTAGTTTAGTATATTTGAATAAAAAATATTCATACTCGCTTTGTGTAAACTGTGTAAGTACAATGACACCAGACCGAGAGGGGAAGGCACAGTTTACTCCTTTAGAATTAGTCTTTCTTTCTCGTCACAAACAAAGAAGGGATCTCGCTCGTTGTTTAATGTCTGCGTGAGAAACATTCATCAAAGTGTAACACGCAGGCTCGTTTCTAGTGATATATTCTTTGTTACCGAGCGAGTTGGCCTTGCGGTTAGGGGCGCGCAGCTGTGAGCTTGCATTCAGGTGATAGTGGGTTCAAACCGCACTCTTCGCAGCTCTGAAGATGATTTTCCGTGGTTTTCAATTTTCACATCAGGCAAGTGCTGGGACTGTGTCTTAACATCTCCCTTGGTAAGTTATTCCAATCTCTAATTCCCCTTCCTTCCCACTCGTAGCCTTTTCCTGTCGCATCGTCGCCATAAGACCTATCTGCGTCGGAGCGACGTAAGGCCAATTGTAAATAATAATAATAATAATAATAATAATAATAATAATAATAATAATAATAATAATAATAATAATAATCTGTTGTTTAACGTAACTTAAGTTAATATGAACATGAGGTACGATAGATGCAATTCTTACGGGTATGTCATTCGTAAAAGTATATGTAGCTCACTTTCTTAAATATTCGCGATGCATTGAGGCCATATTGAATTATTTTCAAAAAAATTAGGAAAACATGTTTTTGAACGTATGCCATGCTCCACAAAACAATACCTCATACCCAGGTATATTACCAACTCAACCTTTATTCTTTACCGTTGAAGTATACAAAAGAACATCACTGGATTCGCGTTCACTTTCAGAACACAAATGTAAATGTCCAAATAGGTGTGAAAACAAAGTGATTGCAGTCCTCCAAACGAAACCAAACCCCACGGCACTTAACGCCCTTGAAAGGGCCTTGGTCTGCCCAGTGACCGCCGCTCAGCCCGAAGGCCAGCGAATTACGAGGGGTCGTGTGGTCAGCACGACGCATCCTCTTGGCCGTTATTCTGGGCTTTCGAGACCGTGGCCGCCATCTCACCGTCAGATAGCTCCTCTATTCTAATCAGGTAGGCTGAATGGACCTCGAACCAGCCCTCAGGTCGAGAGAAAAATCCCTGACCTGGCCGGGAATGGAATCCGAGGCGTCCGGGCGAGAGGCAGGCACGCTACCCCTACACCAAGGGTCCGGCTACTGTTCTTATCAGCTTCATACAGTCCTGCAGGGTGGATTTTGATCACAATTGGGAACCTTCTGTATGGTGTATGTCCTCCAGGAGCTTTTATCAGAGCTTGGCACCTACGTGGCATGCTCCGTATAAGTTGAAGGAAGTCACGTTGGGGTATCAGGTCCCATTCTTCAGCGAGAGCCTGTTAGAGGTCTTGGAGAGTCATTTCTCGCAAGACAGCTCTGGTGATGAGCGCTACATGAGCCCTGGCATTGTCGTGCATGACTACGACTTCAGGGCCAACACCGTATGCAGCAACCAACACATACTGTAGCAGTATCTGCTCGATATACCCCGCAGCGGTAAGATTACCACGGACTACAACAGTACCCGTACGGCCATCAATACTGATGCAACCCCACACATTCACAGAGCCCTATCCGAATCGGTCGCTTTCCTGGACAACATTTGGTATGTACTGCTCACCACGGCGTCTCCATACACGTTGACGTCCATCACGCTGTGTCAGGGGACATCTGGACTCGTCTGGGAACAACACAGGTCTCCATTGGCGAAGTTGCCAGTTGACGTGGGTACGGCCAAACGGAAGGCGAGCTGTGCGATGTTGCTGCGTTAAACGGGGCACTCGAACAGGATGTCTGGGTCGTAAGGACACTTCTCTTAAGCTGTTCCTTACTGTCTGGTCAGCCACCGTGACTGCAGTGACCCTTCTGAGGTTTTGTTGCAGTTCTCTGGCAGTTGCTGGACGACGCCGCAACGCACAGATGGACAGATATAGGCCATCCTGTGGGGTTGTCATGCGTCCACGACCTTGTCGAACCCCTCCATGTGAACTGGCCTGTCTGGTTATGTAGACCAAAGGTATCCACGAAATGTCACTGTGATATTTGTCCCAAATGGAACATAATAATTGCTTTTACACCAATAAAGTGAAAAATCCGCTGTAAATTAAGAAATACCATAGTTACTGGAGAAATATGTATACGTACTTACGGGCCGAAGACAGGACTCCTTTATGTCTGCTTTATGTTGTATTCCGCTGCTCGTACCGTCTGCTGGTTCTTTCTTGAGGTCCAGGGTTTGCACCGACGAACGGGAGTGCTATGTCTGTGAATTGTCATTATCTTTGTCCATATGACTAGTGCGGGCAGTTCAAACAGCAAAATAGCATGATCCCTGGACCAATAAATATATCATTTAATGAATGAGTTAGGGCACAAAACGAATGAGCAACATGAAGAAAACGACACCAATTAATTCAAACAACTTCAGTGAGCAAAGACATCACACGAAAGTGTTAGACAAACAAAACACATACGGAAGCGCTGCGACGTAGCAGAAAAAATAGTTGTAGGGTAGTAAAGTATGTATCCATATTATTCCCTGCAAGTAAAATATTTCGTACTATTTCTTAATTTACCGCAGATTTTACACTTTATTTGAGTAAAATAAATTATTATATTCCACTTGGGACAAATATTACAGTGACATTTCGTACATACCTTTCGTCTACATAACCGTCTTCACATTCCAGCATTACAATGTAGTAGAGCAATTAGCGATCATTCTACAGAAGTACGGACGTACCACAAGTCGTAGACTAAATTTTTGTTAGCAAATTTATGTGGTTTTCCTGCCGGTATTTGGTCTTTAATTCAATTTATGGTTCTTCTGATCATTGGATGTATCATTTTAATAACATATTATTTTCAGTTTTATTATATTATTTTACTATTTCTCCTACACGAAGACGTGTATATCTATAAATATAAAATAACTCGTCCTGACTGACTGATTCATCATCGCCGAGCCAAAACTACTGGACATAAAGAAATGAAATTTTGGGAATACATTCATATTGAGATGCAGGTCCTCGCTAAGAGAGGATTTTTGGATATTCCGTCGTTAAGGGGTTGAAAATCGCTCGTGTCTCTTTTCCTAATTAGCGTATTCTTTCTTTCTTAATCTGCTTACCCTCCAGGGTTGGTTTTTCCCTCGGACTCAGCGAGGGATCCCATCTCTACCGCCTCAAGGGCAGTGCCCTGGACCCTGAGACATTGGGTTGGGGGATACAACTGGGGAGGTTGAAAAGTACCTTGCCCAGGCGGCCTCACCTGCTATGCTGAACAGGGGCCTTGGTGGGGGATGGGAAGATTGGAAGGGATAGACAAGAAAGACGGAAGGAAGCGACCGTGCCTTAAGTTATATACCATATCGGCATTTGCCTGGAGGAGAAGTGGGAAACCACGGGAAACCACTTCCAGGATGGCTGAGGTGGGAATCGAACCCACCTCTACTGAAATGACCTCCCGACTCTGAGTGGACCCCGTTCCAGCCCTCGCACTACTTTTTAAATTCCGTGGCAGAGCTGGAAATAGAACCCGGACCTCCGGGGGTGGCAGCTAATCACACTAACCACTACACTAAAGAGGCGGACCCTAATTAGCATATACGACAGCAAAATAATTATAAATTGAATGGGTACAAATTAAATATCGAAGGTCCCGTCATACCAATGGTATATTGTATACTAGCAAGATACCCGTGCTTCGCTACGGTATTATACTGAAATTTATAACTTTTTTTTTGCTAGGGGCTTTACGTCGCACCGACACAGATAGGTCTTATGGCGACGATGGGATAGGAAAGGCCTGGGAGTTGGAAGGAAGCGGCCGTGGCCTTAATTAAGGTACAGCCCCAGCATTTGCCTGGTGTGAGAAATGTATAACTGAATGCTTATTGTTTTAGATATATAATCCACCGAAATTCGCGATCTGACTCGTTTTCTGCGAGAATCCGCCCAAAATTCGCGATCTGACTCGTTTTCTAATAGATTACGGCAAGTTTCCTCCCATTTTTCAATCTTTCTTTCCAGCAATCGATTTCGTTCTTCCCGGGATAGGTCCAGGTATTCCACCCGGTCAGTTGGGTCCCTAAATTTTTGCCATCTTTTCCTATAAGCATTTTTAATATGGATCAAATCCTTCAGGAGATCCGGCGTGGTGTCGTCTTGGGTGCCTTGGCAGTACTGAACCCGCGGCCGGACTGCATTCTTAGTCATTACCCGTCCAGGACCCGTTTCCAGCGCGGTCCGCACATTTGACGACGGTCCAGAACGTTATTATTATTATTATTATTATTATTATTATTATTATTATTATTATTATTATTATTATTATTATTATTATTAGATGTTCTGGACCCCACAGCAAGATGCAAGACCGCTACTTGTGGGCAAATTACATCAGTTGCCATTGTCATTGTTGAAAATGTGACCAGCACCATTGTCGCGCGTAGGCAAGTGTGCGGGATTCTTGGCGATACGAATGACATACTTCCGTGCATTATTGACCTTATTATAGAGGTGAACAATTTGACGGTCAATCTCATTCCTATCGTTTATTTCAATTGTGTTTAAATTTTTATTTACATGCCAGGAGAATCTACTGTAATCTAAGAATGTTCTCCTAAGGAAAAGATGGCTGTTGAAAACGAACCCAGGAAAGGTTAAAAATGATCCGTTTATGATCAGAACAAATACATCGAAAATCTACAGCCTGTTTCCAGTCATTCGACAGGGCCAGGAATGGAATGAATTAACCCCCACCTAGCGGCGACAGTAGGAATTGTGCCGGCTGCCGAAGCACTCATCTGGGGCAGTGATAGATGAATGACAAATGAAATGAAATATTGGACAGTGTTGCTGGAATGAATGATGACAGGGAAAACTGGAGTATCCGGAGTGAGCGGGATTTGAACCACGGAACCCAGCTGTGAGAGGCTGCCGCCTGAGCAACGGAGGTTCTTTATAACTACATTATGAACAGTGAAATCAATTGGTCTCACCTCCTTTTACACTCCACCGCGGTTAAGTTTATTTACCCCCACCCCCCAAAAAGAAGGCGTGTTTCTTTATGTTTAAAGGAGATTCAACACACCAATGTTCACGTCTATTACCTTCAGTTTTGAGATATAAGTATCCCCATAAAAAGAATTCACTTTTTTTTTTACATCCTTTCACTCTCCTCCCCCCCTCCCCCCCCCGCTGTGAATTTTCCGGCAAAAAAATGCTTCTATCTTTAATAGTAAAGGATCTTCTAGGTACCAATTATCACGACTGTAACTACTTCAGTTTTTGATTTATGTGTCCTCATGAAAGGAATTCAACTCCTTTTCACTCCCGCCCCCCAAGATGGTTTCCCCCCCAAAACGCGTTTTTCTTTGTTTCTAAAGCGGATCCAAATACCAATTTTCACGTCTGTAACAACTTTAGTTGTTATTAGATGTATGTATTCTCATACAATTAAGTCAATTAATTTTTCAATTCTTTAAACCCCGCTTCCCGCCTTAATTGGATTTTCCGAGAATACGTGTTTCTTTACGTTTAAGGCAGATACCAAATATCAAATTTCACGTCTGCAACATCTTCATTTTTGAGATATCAGTAGCCTAATTAAAAGAATTCAACACCATTTTCAGTCACTTTTACCCCCCCCCCTCCACCCAGTTACCCCCCTCCACCCAGTGGTATTTCCGAAAACTAACCCTTTTCTTTTTTAATAGAGATAAAAATACCATTTTCTCTTGTGTAACAGGTAATTTTTTTGAGATATACTGTAGAAATTCTCATTTTAAAAATTCACCCCTCTTTAGTTCCCCTTCAGTGGAGTTTCCAAAATCAAATCACCTATGTTTCTTTACATTTACAGGAGATTCCAAATACCCACTTTTTACGTCTGTAACATTTTACGATTCTAAGATATTCTGTAGATATAGTCTTTCAAAAAATTCACCTCAATTTGTCACTCATGTTTAACCGCCATTAATTGGATTTTCCGAAAACAAAAAAATACGTGTTTCTTTATTTTTAAAGGAGATCCCGTATACAAATTTTCAGTTCTGTAATATCTTCAGTTTCTGAGATACATGTATCCTCATTATAGACATTCAACCCATTATTCACCCTTTTACACCCCTCCTATTGGCATTTAAAGAAGGTAAATAAATACGTGCGCCTTCATTTTTAAAGGAGATTCTAAATACCAATTTTTACATCTGTAAACTTTTAAAGTTTTAAGTAGTAGACACACTCATTTTAAAAAATGCACCCCCCCCTTTTCAACCCCCCCCCCTATTTGGATTTTCCAAAAATGAAAAATACCTGTTTCTTTATTTTTAAAGTAGGTCCATAATACCAATTTTCAGGTCTGTAATATCTTCAGGTTCTGAAATATAAGTAGCCTCATTAAAGGCATTCAACCACTTTTTCAACCTTTTCCACCCTTCCTATTGGGATTTTCCGAAAACAAAAGAATACGTGTTTCCTTATTAATAAAGGAGATTCTAAATACCAATTTTTACATCTATAAACTTTAACAGTTTTGAGATATAGATACACTCATTTAAAAAAATCACCCCCTTTTCACCCCCCCCCCATTAATTGTTATTCCAAAGGCAAGAAATACGTGTTTCTTTATTTTTAAAGGAGAACCCAAACACCAATTTTCAAGTCTGTAATATCTTCAGGTTCTGAAATATAAGTAGCCTCATTAAAGGAATTCAACCCACTTTTCACCCTTTTCCACCCTTCCTATTGGGATTTTCCGAAAACAAAAAGATACGCGTTTCTTTGCTTTTAAAGGAGATTCTAAATATCAACTTTTACATCTATAAACTTTAAAAGTTTTGAGATATAGATGCTCTCATTTTAAAAATTCACCCCCCTTTTCACCCTCCCATTAATTGGATTTTCCCAAAACAAAGAAATACGTGTTTCTTTATTTTTAAAAGAGATCAAATGTATCAATTTTCAGGTCTGTAATATCATCAGTTTCTGAGATATAAGTACCAGTATCCTGATTAAAGGCATTCAACCCCTTTTTCACCCTTTTTAACCCCTCCTATTGGGATTTTCTGAAAACAAAAATATACGTGTTTCCTTATTTATAGAGAAGATTCTAAATACCAATTTTTACATCTGTAAACTTTCAAAGTTTTGAGATATAGGTACACTCATTTTAAAATTTCACCCCCCCCCCCTTTTCACCCCCTTAGCGGCGGAATATCCAAAAATCCTCTCTTAGCGAGCACCTACATCGTAATATTAATCTATGCCCAAAATTTCATTTCTTTATGTCCAGCGGTTTTGGCTCGGCGATGATGAATCAGTCAGTCAGTCAGTCAGTCAGTCAGTCAGTCAGTCAGGAAAAGTTATTTTATATATGTAGATGACCATTAGAACCCCATCTACCAAATTAACGTTCATACACCAGACGTTACAAACATTTTGTTGAATTTGTTTGCTGTACTATAGATCATCACAAAGTTACTTACGCACTGTGGCACTCATAGCTCGGTGTCTTAAATTCCTGAGATTATGTGCTCGTACTTTGAGTTTCTCGGCTCTTACGCAACCTGTCCATAGCGCTAAGGCTCGCCGCTATTCGTGTCTGTTACATTTATATTATGAGTAAGATATCCTGAGCCTACCGGACTTTTACTAGGTATAATAAAATCGGCCTTCAAACAGAGCGAGGTAAAGATCAATGCAGAGGTTATCAGTCGAACCCACCACCTTGATCTCAGAAGAGGGGGCGTTAAACAAACGTCACGCGGAGTATTTCAACCAAACTTTAGACATTATGAATATTGCCAAGCCAGGATCATGGGCATTAGATGGCGAGAATGAGCTAGAAACGAAGAGCTCTGGAACAGAACTGGTCTACGTTCTATCAAATTAACCATCAACGAGAGGAAATAGATCAGGATTGGTTACAGGTTATCACTATGTGATTTAACCAAAGTTCAACCTGGAATCTTCAGGGAAAGGAAATAGACGCAATATTACTCGAACGAGCAGTGAGAGATCTGGACGGAGATGAAGAAGGAATAACAAAATCGCGGTCGATGGAAGAAGACTATTTTGGTCGTATATTCCAGCGACAATAATAAGAGATGACTGAATGACAGGTAAGGGGATTACGGCAGCCTGATCATCAGGATCGTATACTTTGTAGTGGTTGAGATTTTGTCTAGTAATGCGTGTCGATATGATGTCTGTACTGGTCTGTGAATATGTAATTAAATGGGGTCTTGGAAGAAAGGGTCTGCGTTCTACTTGGTTGATAGCATCCCGACATTCGCCTGGAAGCGAACTGAAAAACCACGGGAAACCAGTTATAAGATAGCCAAGAGTAGAGTATTAAATGACTTCCCTCCTGTATTACATAACTATTTTGCTAGTGGTTTAACGTCACACTAAGGTAGGTTTTTGGCGACAAGCTTAATTATATTACCACTGGGCATTGTTCCATATAAAACTGGTCTTAAGTTAGTCGTAGAGCCTAGAATCGAACCCGAGACAGCCGGGCGGGAAGCTACCATGTTCCTTATTTCGTGCTTTTCCATTTTCAAATCAGACAAATGGTGTGGCTGTACGTTATATCAACGCCACCGTTGCTACCTTCCCAATATTGGCTCTTTCCCATCCTTGCATGGCTGTTTTAGTACGCTACGTCAAGCCATTTGCAAAAATCTCCTGTCATAATCCCTGCACTTCTGAGAAGTCTGGATCTCTTCAGTGCACCTCTTGATGTGTCATTTTCTAACCCCTCTGTGGGATGTGTTAAAATAAAGGGGAAACATTTTTAATTAAACATTCTAGCCATTTGTTTGAAATGTTATTATTTGCCTCGCCTACCGCAGTTGAGGGTCAGTAACGCTGCTCCTAAGAAATAATTTGTTTTCCTCAACTAAGTTTTAAACATCAGTCATATATTTCGATTGAAGAAACCACACTTCCTGACAAAGAATGAATGATTTGACTCAGCGCCAGACTTTGTGTACCTCATTCTGTGGAAGTCTTCCGTAAGAACATAATTGTTTATGTTACTCTTTAATATCAGTTTATCCAATACACTTTTGCCAGTAAATTATGCTAGTGATAAGCAGTGTTTAGGGTCTTTTCATTTTATTTTTTTGCTATTTGCTTTACGTCGCACCGACACAGATAGGTCTTATGAAGACGATGGGACAGGAACGGCCTAGGAATGGGAAGGAAGCGGCCGTGGCCTTAATTAAGGTACAGCCCAGCATTTCCCTGGTGTGAAAATGGGAAACGACGGAAAACCATCTTCAGGGCTGTCGACAGTAGGATTCGAACCCACTATCTCCCGGATGCGAGCTCACAGCTGCGCGCTCCTAACCGCATGGCCAACTCGCCCGGTAGGGTCATTTGTAGGGAATGTTATAATTTAAACTCGTTCGAAAAGCGTAGAAATGCGAAGTGTAGTTACACCTCCGCAGGGTCAGCTCGGAACGACAGATTTTTTTTGCTAGTTCCTTTACGTCGAACCGACACAGATAGGTCTTATGGCGACGATGGGATAGGAAAGGGCTAGGAGTTGAAAGGAAGCGGCCGTGGCCTTAAATAAGGCACAGCCCCAGCATTCACCTGGTGTGAAAATGGGAAACCATGGAAGACGAAATTCAGGGCTGCCGACAGTAGGATTCGAACCCAGTATCTCAGAGCTGCGCTTCTTTTACCGCACGGTCAACTCACCTGGTGAACGACAAATTGAGGACGACGCTGAAGTAATAAGAAATGACACTTGTAAAATGTACTTTTGAAAATGTGTTATGTTTGTCATTTATACCAAGAATGTCACTTGAGAATCAAATTGTCAAAACGAGATTTTTCGAAAATTTCGAGCAAACCTCCCAGGAGTGAAAATTTTTGTCAGGGTGTAGGGTAGTCCAGCGTTATGTATGCGTTGAAGGTAAGTGCTTAAAATAGCTCGTGACATTTTAATAAGATTTTGAAGTTAATTTGAAAGGTACACTATCTTAAGTGTTCAAAAGATATGACGTAGGAGGGTGGACGTACCGGTACCTAGAATAACATTAACTTCGATCATGGACGTCACTGGGTGGTGTCTTCCAGTACAGTAAGCCACGTATATAGTAGATGATTTAAGTTTCAATGTTTAAGAGACCCAAAATCTTGAAAAAAAAAAAAAAAAAAAAAAAAAAAAAAAAAAAAAAAAAAAAAAAAAAAAAGCATGTATCGTAAGTGGACCTGTGTAAGAAATTTGTTTGTTCGGGGCCTGAGCCTCCCTGTATGAACCAACCAGCAATTCTCCATGAGAATGTGCTCCTTCTTTTCGGTCATCCTTGTACTGGGTGACATTATTATTATTATTATTATTATTATTATTATTATTATTATTATTATTATTATTATTATTATTATTATTATTATAGCTGCCTCTGTGGATCCGTGGTAGAGCGTCGGCCTCCGGATCCCAAGATAGCGGGTTCAAACCCGGCAGAGGTAGTCGGATTTTTGAAGGGCGGAAAAAAGTCCATTCGACACTCCATGTCGTACGATGTCGGCATGTAAAAGAACTCTGGTGATACATTTGGTATTTACCCGACAAAATTAATTAAATCTCAGCCATAGACGCCCAAGAGAGATCCGGTTTACTCTAGGTCCGCTAGATGGCAGACAGAGTAAACCGGAACGTCGAAATTGACGAGCAGACAGCCAGATGGCGTCAAATCGAAATGTCTGCAAACGGTAGCTGAGGCCATACGATTATTATTATTATATTATTATTATTATTATTATTATTATTATTATTATTATTATTATTATTATTATTATTATTATTATTCGCTGGGGCCATCAAGGACCACGTTAAGTCTTGTTGCATTTGACACTGAACTTGGCCTTCTTTAGAGCCCAAATTTCCGTCATTCTTTGTGAGTGGGCCTGCTTACGCTCCTCTGTCCAGGCGGCACCGTGTCTTCTCTTCGCTTGCTCGTCTCGCTTTAGCCCGTTCGTCAATATTTTCTTGCGGAAAGTTAAGGGCGTCTTCAGCTGAGATATGTAGCATTTGCAGTTCTTCTTTGGTATTTCTAAACCAGGGAATTGTGGTTTTGGGGTTTGAATCAAAACAGTGAAAGATTTCCTTAGTTAACTTTCTTCCGTCCATTCTTTTCAGATGACCGTAAAATCGTGCCCGTCTTTTTCTGATTGTATCGGTAATTTTCTCTATTTTGCTGTAGACTTCCTTGTTGGATCTCTTTTGATGGATTCCATTTCTGTACTTTGATCCCAAGATTCCTCTCACAATTTTGCGTTCTCTTTTCTCCAGTTCTTCAAGGAGTCCTTTGCTGGCATTTAGAGACAGGGTTTCAGCTGCATATAGAACTCCTGGCTTCAGAACTGTTTCATAGTGACGTATCTTGGTGTTTTGGGAAAGGCATTTTTTTGTTGTAGATTGTGCGGGATGTTTGGTAGGCTATTTCCAGTTTGCGTACTCGCTCCTGAAGTGCTTCTTTGTCCAGTCCATTTTTCATGATGATCTCACCCAGGTATTTGAATTTGTCTACTCGGGTGATGTCCCCGTATTTTGTGTGGAATTTTGGTGGAGCCTCTTTGATGTTAGTCATTACTTCTGTTTTCTCAAACGGTATCTGCAAACCAGTTTGTTCGGCAATTTCCTTTAAAATTTCAACTTGAGCTCAAGTGGTTTCTATGTCGTTTGAGAGAACAGCAATATCATCGGCAAATGCTAAGCAGTCTGTTGCGATCCCCTTAGATTTGGTTCCTATTCTCAATGGACTGTAGTTGGTTTCCTGTAATCTCACCCGCCAGGTTCTGATGATCTTTTCAAGAACACAGTTGAAGAGTATCGGGGATAGCCCATCACATTGTCGGACTCCTGTTTTGATGTCAAAGGAATGCGAGAGACATCCGTGGAACTTCACCTTGGATTTTGTATCGGTCAGGGTGGCTCTAATTAATGCCAGCAGTTTCAAATCAACTCCAAATTCATTTAAGATGTTTAGCAGGACTTCCCGGTCAATGGAGTCGTACGCTTTCTTAAAGTCCACAAAGACAGACACATACTTCTTGGACCTTAGTGTACAATATCTGATGATCGTTTTGAGATTTTGGATCTGTTCAGCTGTTGAGCGACCTTTCTTGAACCCTCCTTGGTATTCACCTATTTGATGTTCGACTTGTGCTTCCAAGCGCTCCAGGATGGCAAGTGATAGAATTTTGTAAGTCACGGGTAGCAAAGATATTCCTCTGTAGTTGTTGATGTTCTTCATGCTGCCTTTTTTGTGTAATGGATGGATCAAAGCTATTTTCCAATCTTCGGGTACGGTCTCCTTGTTCCAAATTTCTTCTATTTGCTTTTGCAAGATATAAAGTGATCCCTCTGGGGCATATTTCCATAGTTCTGCTACTACTGAGTCTTCCCCCGGCGCTTTGTTATTTTTGAGACGGGCAATGTGGCGCTTGATTTCATCTCTGTCGGGTGGTCTGGAATCTGGGTACCTGAGTAAGGGTTCCTTGGTCTCAATGAGGATTTGCGGTTTAGAGCAATTAAGTAAATTCTTGAAATAATCTGCCAGAATGCTGCAATTTTCTTCATTTGACGTCACCAGTGTGCCGTCCTTTCGCTCAAAGCATAGAGATGGTGGTTTATAGCCAGTGAGTTTGCGTTTGAAGGCTCTATAGTACTCTCTGCTTTCATTCTTCCTAAAGTTTTGTTCTATCTTTTCAATGAGAGATTTTTCGTATTTACGTTTCTCAGTTCTGAATACCCCAGCTGCTTGGGCACGTTGGGTTTTGTAGGTTTCCCAATCATTTTCTGATTTCGTAGAGTAGTACTGTTTCCATGCACTGAGTCTTTCTTGGAGGACATATTCGCAGGTACTATTCCACCAGGCATGCTTTTTGCTTCTCATGATTTCTGCAACGTCTTTGGCGGCCTCAACAAGGAGACGTTTGGCGTTGTTAAAGTCACAGTCATTTGGTCTAGCCTTCTCCTGGAACTCCTCGACCCTTCGCCGAAGTTTATCATTGTCGAAGCGTGTGACCTGTTTGGTTGTCTTCCTTGTGTTTGCGGGAATTGGTTTGAATTTGATAAGAGACATATAATGATCTGAGGCCACATTGATGCCTTTCTTTACCTTGACATTCATAATCTCAGGGCTGTTTCTCCTGGAGATTGCAACATGATCAATTTGGAACTGTCCGAGAGCTTGGACGGGAGAACGCCAAGTCATTTGCTTTCTGGGTACATGGCGAAAGTGGGTCGACATGACCTGCAGGTTGTGATTTTATTATTATTATCATTATTATTATTATTATTATTATTATTTCATTTTTTATTTTTTTATTTTTTAAGGAGGAAGTCATACTTTCCAGTGTCGACTCAGTTAAATGTAACTTTAAAGCTGTCGAATACACAAGTTAAATATAAATATTACACTATAACATACCTGTAAAAAGAAACACACTTTTGAACATAGAATAGAAATAGTGTGTCTTTTTACTCCTTGTTCAATTGCTTTTTACAGGTATGTTATAGTGTAATATTTATATTTAACGTGTGTGTTCGACAGATTGGAAATTCTTTTAAGTTACATTTATGTGGGTGACTTAGATATTTCAGCCGATCACCTCTTATATCGCCAGCGTGAGTCTGTCCGGTAGTATGTAAAGATACTCATATAAACCAGCTCTCTGTCTGTAGATTTAATAATGTAATTTGCTTTACGTCCCACTACCTACTTTTTTTACGATTTTTGGATACGCTAAGGTGCCGAAATTTAGTCCTTCAGCATTTCTCTTATGTGCCAGTAAACCTACCACCGGGCGAGTTGGCCGTGCGCGTAGAGGCGCGCGGCTGTGAGCTTGCATCCGGGAGATAGTAGGTTCGAATCCCACTATCGGCAGCCCTGAAAATGGTTTTCCGTGGTTTCCCATTTTCACACCAGGCAAATGCTGGGGCTGTACCTTAATTAAGGCCACGGCCGCTTCCTTCCAACTCCTAGGCCTTTCCTCTCCCATCGTCGCCATAAGACCTATCTGTGTCGGTGCGACGTAAAGCCCATAGCAAAAAAAAAAAGTAAACCTACCAACACGAGGCTGACGTATTTGAGGACCTTCAAATACCACCGGACTGAGCCAGGATCGAACCTGCCAGGTTGGGGTCAGTAGGCGAGCGCCTCAATCGTCTGAGCCACTCAGAGCGGCGTTTGTAGATTTACCGGCGTTTAAAAGGGCTACTGAAGTATTAAAAAAAATACCGTATTGTTGTCCCCGGAAACCGTAAGAATACTAAGTGGTCGTAAAATCAATAATTTTAATTGTTATCGTTCCGAATTTTGCATCATAGCTGTCCTATTGTAATGATTTCACTGGAACACATCCTTGCCAAATCTTTCTGCAATATCGCGGAACATCCGCCTTCTCGTAGCCTTATTACACAGCCTCCTTCAAATTCAGTAATCGGCTGATACTTGCTCGTCTCCTTAAAGCCATGTTTGACTCACACCTACCTCACAACTTTAACACCGGACGATGACTAACGCTCATGTAATGTTCAGACCGTATTAAAAACAAACTTGTTTTGCAAGGTCATAGTGGCGCTACTAGCATTACTCATCGTCGACTAGCGCGCAAATTTTAATAGGCGTCATCTTTCAGATGTGCAAACACGCCTCCCAAATTTCGATTATTTAGCACAACTCCTTCTTGGTGTTTGATTTCATTTCCCGCCACTGTACTTAGTGGAACATAAAACCCTTATTATTATTATTATTATTATTATTATTATTATTATTATTATTATTATTATTATTATTATTATTATTATAAACATGCATTTCTCTTTACGAGTTGTGACTATTTTAATATTAACATTTATATCACCTGTGAAGTATTGTTCCAAGCGATATTATTTTTTTGTTAGAACATGCAATATTGTGTACAGTTCTACCGAGCTCGATAGCTGCAGTCGCTTAAGTGCGGCCAGTATCCAGTATTCGGGAGATAGTAGGTTCGAACCCCACTGTTGGCAGCCCTGAAAATGGTTTTCCGTGGTTTCCCATTTTCACACCAGGCAAATGCTGAGGCTGTACTTAATTAAGGCCAGGGCCGCTTCCTTCCCACTCCTAGCCCTTTCCCGTCCCATCGTCGGTGCGACGTAATGCAACTAGCAAATTTACAATTCTGCTGTAAAAAACGTTGCCGGGAGAATGTGTCGCAGTAACAGGGTATTTCAATAGTAGTAGTAGTGACAGTAATCTCAGCGCAGGCCATTAAAAGCCCTTGGAGGAGTGGAAGTTAAAATCGTCCACTATCCATAAACTCCATGTGACCCTCCAGAAGTAGCATTCACATGTCAACTTTTTTCGATTTCCTGACGGGTGAACCGAGCATGTCTTTACCTCCTCGGCTTGCCAGCCGATAATAATAGATGTTGTCGCTTAAGTGCGACCATTGTTAAGTATTCAGGAGACGGTGGGTTCGAACCCCACTGTCGACAGTCTTGAAGATGGATTTTTGTGGTTTCCCATTTTCACACCAGGCAACTTGTAAATGATAATAATAATAATAATAATAATAATAATAATAATAATAATAATAATAATAATAATAATAATAATAATAATATCTTCTTTCGACGCCGCTGTGCTAAGTTTGGCGGAACACCCAGGCTCAGTTTAGGACTTGGCCGGCGGTTGTAGACCAGCACCCCTTCCTGCCGCCATATGCTGGTTCTAGTCAAAATCTCACCCGAAGTCAATCGGATTTGAACTAATGTACTCAGGTTGGGTGTCGAGTTACTAGACATAATTCTTCATAGGCCTAACTGTTGTAAGAATGATAATCGTCGGTTAGTGGTGTTAGTCTCGCAGAGACCCGTTCTTTCCCTTTATCACGGTAGCTTCTAAATTAAAGAGGTAACACCGACAGTCATATTCTAAAAGCCTTTCCTCCCATTTCCATGATCGTGCTATATTCGTGTCATTCCTGGCATAACGGAATTCCGTCACAATAAGATCAAAGCTCATTGTTCTCCTCGTAGTTAATGAGGGCTCAGTAGCTGTTTCCAAGAGGAACCTGCATTTACTCTCACATTGAGAAGCTCTGTTAGTAGATATTGGTATTCAAATAAAAATTGGTATTGAAATAAAACAATTTTTATCTGCCGATATTTTTCAGTCTAGAAACTCTCGCAGTGATTACATTCCAATTCTATTGTGTAAAAGAAAAGACCGTACTTCAGTAGCGTAGCCAGGATTACCGATGGGGTTTATAGATACAAAACAATAGGATATAATGGAGGTGCTTGTGCGTGTGTGGTGCGCGCATACATGAGTGAAGGACACTGATACAATTAAATTATGTTGATATTCAGATTGCATTACCGGTGCATTTCAACATCTCACATTAAAATTCAGAACAAGAACAATATGATCAAGGTGATTAGTTTTACGGCGAATGGTATGTTCTGATTACAATTTAAAATCCAACTTTCGAGGCTTCTTAAGAAATAGATTCAGGAGATCTGTTGGTTGTACAATGACTGTATGTCTTTATGAATGTTCAAAAGAGCCACTTGTTTACTGTCAGTTTCTGTTCATTTTTTCTGTAAACATTTCATGGGGGGAGGGGGGGGACTAACCTCCAGTGCCCCCTATCCCTTGGCTTCGCACCTGCCGTGTTTTTCTTCTGCAATAATATGTGAAGAATCCACTTCGGTATATCCATCTCGTTTCTTAACATAATTATCTCCCAGGATATCACATTAAATCATTGCAATGTCTGCGTCTTTCTTAGGAAGTAGTTGAACGGTTTAGAAAAATAATATATTTTGAAAACAGGTTAGGATTTGAGCCGTACGTGTATTTGAAGATAATTGTGGATAAATAAATCTTTCAGTCCGGAGTCTTTTCCCATGAGCAGAAAATATAATTTTTATGAAATTTGACTTTCTCTAAGTAAACAAAATCTGCACTGTGGCAGATTGAAAAGTAACGCACATTTTTACGTAATATTTAATGATCAGGAAAAACAAACAACTGCACGAAAAGTTACCAAATTTACCTAAGTTATTTGTCAACATATGAACCTAGTCTCACGGGACATTTCTTCCATCGTGTCTTCTAGTTGAATATACTGTGCCTCGTTCATAGAACTCCTTTTCCTGCGAATGTAGCCACCTGCGCCCGACCAGTTTCATTTCTTCATCGGAACCTAGCAATTCCTTCAGTGGTCTAAAGAGATGAAAGTCTGATGGTGCAAGGTCTGGACTGTATGGTGAATGAGCGAGTATATTTCGCCGTGCTTCTCAGTTTTTGCACGAACAGAAACCGCAACGTGGGGGAAACATTGTCATGAAGAAGTTTCTGTTAGGGCACGGCGCAACTTTGACAGTGTAGAAGCGTAGATTTTAAGCTTTCACAGTGTTCCTAGTTTGAAGAAATTCCATCGGAGTACGTCATGCCTGTCCCAGAATGCCGTCTCTCACAGAATACAGTCTCTAGGACCTGTTTTGCCCATATCTTTGGTGGTGGAGAGACGGAATGTTTTGTTTCGAGCATGAAATGCTACGCCATGGCTCATCGCCAGTCACCGCACCTCCCACAGTCATACTCATGCTTATGCTCATTCTCAGGCTCTTCTGCTCTTCTGACAAATCCCTGACACCCAGCGCGCTCTGACTTCGGGGAATCCGTACTCGTCATGCTCAGTATTGAAAGAAGCTGTATCTGCAATTACTGTCAATTTTTTTAAAGTTAGAAGGTTTAAAATGAAGGTCTGGCAATTGATAGCTTGCTGTAGCCCTTGTAAGGCTTTTATTTATTGGCAGTCGGGATTTGGACCGTACAGAATTGGAGAAATCTGTTGACGCAATATGCTGTTTTGATGTGTAGAATCTGACTTTTGTTTTTAATTGGCGCTCCGTAAAGCTATGGAACTCCCTCTATTTACAACTAGTTCTTTGGCCTCGTTTAGTTCCCTAACTATTGATAAGAACCATCGCTTCCCACTGCTGCCATAGTCAGTTCATCATTTTTCTAAACACCATTCGCCTCGCATGCCCCCACCACCAAAGCTGGTTCATACGCACAGCTTTATCCGCCGAGCCTTTATCGCCTCATTGCGAATAGTCTCCTGTCATTGTTCCCATATGTTTGTGCCAGCAGTACACTACAGACAGTTCTACCCTTTTAATATCTTTTATCTCTGAAAACCGTAAAAGTAGTTAGTTGGGACGTAAAACTCATAATCGTTTTCTTCCTTGCCTTTCTACAGTTACCTGGGTTCGGCATTTTGTTTGCTTCAGCTAGTTTTACGGCCGGATACTTTTCTCGACGCCAGCCCCATGTGGACGAATGTATTCACTATTGCGTGTTTCTGTCATGGGCTGAAGAGGGATGTGCTATGTGTACATGGACGTGTGTACCGAGAAAAACACAAAAACCTTGTCCCCGAACCTGAGGAATTGACTTATTATTTTATACTTTAATCCGTTTACCATCCACGGTTGGTTTTTGCCCCGGACTCTGTGGTGGATCCCACCTCTACCACCTCAAGGGCAGTGTTCTGGAGCGTGAGACATTTGGCCAGGATGACCAGTACCTCGCCCAGGTGGCCTCGCCTGCTATGCTGAACAAGGGCACTGAAGGAGGTGGGAAGATTGGCATAGGCAAGGAACGGGGAAGAAAGCGGCCCTAGCCTTAAGTTAGGTACCATCCGGCATTTACCTGGAGGAGAAATGGGTTACCACGGAAAACCACTTCGAGGATGGTTGAGGTGGGAATCGAACCCCCTCTTCTTAATTGACTTCCCGAGGTTGAGTGGAACCCGTTCCAGCCCTCGTACCACTTTTCACATTTCGTGGCAGAGCCGGAAATCGAACCCAGGCCTCCGGGAGTGGCAGTTGATCACACTAACTACTACACCACGGAGAGGCGGAGAATTAGCTGTTCCTAGTTAAAATCCCCGGCCCGTCCGGGAATCGAACCGGGGTCCTCTGGACCAAAAATCAGTGCGCTGACCATTCAGCTAAGGAGCCGGACTTATTATTATTATTATTATTATTATTATTATTATTATTATTATTATTATTATTATTATTATTATCTTCATTTGTAGATTATTTTCTTTTTACTGTTTTACTATTTGAAGTCACGCTAACGCGGCTTTCTGTGACTCTGAGGCAAGAAAAGGCCCGGACTTGGGGGGTTGCTACTGTGTCCTGATTTAGATTCAGCCGCGGGATTTGTCCGATGTGAAAGTGAGAAACAGCGGAAGGCCATCTTTAACGCTACCGCCGGTAGGTTTCGAATGTGCCTGTCTGAGTGGCTCAGACGGTGAGCCCAAGTTGGCGAGGTCGAACTTATCCCTGTGCTGTGATATTCGAAGGTGCGTTAAATGCATCAGCACCGAGCAAGTGTTTACGCGTTTTGGGTCACCTAACTATCACCTTGCGTACGGGAGATAGTACGTTTGAACCCCACTGTCAGCAGCCCTGAAGTATTTTCCCGTGTTTTCCCCATTTTCATAACAGGCATATGCTGGGGCTGTACCTTGATTAAGGCCTCGGTCGCTTCTTCCCACTTCCAGCCCATTCCTATCCCAACGTCGCGTAAGACTTGTCTGTATCGGTGAGACATAAAGCAAACTATGAGTAAACAATACGCCAGCCTTATGTTGGCAGATTTATCGGGCCGTAAAAGAACTCCTGCGGGACAAAATTTCGGCATGTTGGCGTCTTCGAAAACCCTAAAAATTATAGTGGGACGAAAAACTAACAACGAGATTCTGTTGGGCACGTACCCACCAGCCATAGAGTATAGCAGACGTTAGAATGCCGGAATTTTGACCTTACGTAAAATCTTTTACCGTGCGGGCCATTCTTTTGACACAGCTCTCTCGCACTCTTAAATATCAACTGACTGTACTGGGATTCGAACCCGCAGCCGTGTGCATAGAAGACGAGCGCTAAATGATGCACGCTATGCTCTCGATATAGTATGATATAGTACTAGTAATTAACAAGGGAAATGTAAACACTTTCCGGTCGATTGAAATGCATGGTTTAATGCAATCAGATCTTATTAACAGCGTTCAGCCATGTTCGACACAAACCCATTAGTCTGCACAATCAGTGATGTTTTTGAATGCAATAGTAGACGTGTTTTTATGGCCTTTTCGCTTACTTTGTTGCAGGGAGGTGAGAGGATCGTCTGGGAGTACCACCATGTCACACTGACCCGCGTCCCGGGTTATGGGTTCGGGATTGCCGTCAGTGGAGGTCGTGACAATCCTCACTTCACCAATGGTGACCCTGCCATTGCTATCTCCGATGTGCTCAAGGCAGGACCGGCGGAGGGCAAGCTTCAGTAAGTTGGACTACGTTTGTATTAATTCTATTGTACATTTGAGAGTAACATGGAAATATATCTCTTTGTTCTGGTCAACATTGCTGTGATACATTTCTCGTTTGAACTTGTAAAGAGAGTAAAAACAATGTTAGTGGCTATACAAAGCCTCGCTGCCCAGGACAATGGAGTGAATGATGGTGGAATGCCCACTTTATTAACTTTAGTGGAACACAACAATAGAAATGGCTGGGGCAATTCAGTCAACGTATTGCTCGTGATTTAGACACAATTAATTGAAAAAAGTGAAATATTGCAACAACTGACCAAGCTGATTCCATACAAATAGTGAGAAGAATCTTGGGAAAATATCATTTAATTCGTGGAACGACTCGCATTCTTATTTCCCCTCCTTACTGCTGGGTTACACAGTCATCATTCCTGAATTTTAAATTCACATTCACTGGATTTTAATTTAAAAATTCTCTGGCGCAATAGCCCTTGAAGGGCCTTGGCGTATCAAGCGACCGCTGCACAGCGCGAAGGCCTGCAGATTACAAGGTGTCGTGTGGGTGGCAGGATGAATCGTCTCGGCCGTTACTCTTGGCTTTGTTGGTTTTCTAGACCGGGGCCGCTACCTCACCGTTAGATAGCTCCTCAATTGTAATCACGTAGGCTGAGTGGACCTCGAGCCATCCCTCAGATGCAGGTATAAATCACGGTCCTGACCGGGAATCGAACCCAAGGCCTCCGGGTAAGTGGGCGGCACGCTACCCCTACACCGCGGGGCCGGTTGCTGGATTTTAATAAACGAGGTAAATGCTTATAGTCGAAAGCTTCAGAATTCGGATTTTGCGCTGCCTTTTCCTGCCGAACTGCAGGAGGAGCTGTAATAGCAAGGCAGTTTATTTACGTATTCAGTAATCACATTAGGAGGTATGAGTTCGTGTGCAGTGAATGGCCACAGAGATCCTGACTTCTAAATTTACGCATGGTGGGATCCAAGTACGAAATGAAAACGCTGGAGAGACATTGATTCATCTTTAGTGGAGACGGTTCTGATACTGATATCAATAATATCATTTTATTGGCTTTACGTCCCTCTAACTACTTTTACGGTTTTCGGAGACGCTGAGGTGTCGGAATTTAGTCCCGCAGGAGTTTAGTCCCGCAGGAGTTCTTTTACATGTCACTAAATCTACCGACACGAGCCTGACGTATTTGAGCATCTTCAAATACCACCGAACCGAACCAGGATCGAACCTGCCAAGTTAGGGTCAGAAGGCCAGCGCCTCAACCGTCTGAGCCACTCTGTCCGGCAACTGATATCAAAAGGTATGACTACTTCTTCAGCTTATCCCAGTCATTTCCGGCGTCGCTGGAGCAATCCAGGCTCGATTTGGTTTTGGTCGTGGTTTTTTTTTGTAAGGCGGATGCCCTTTCTGGCGCCACGTGATTCTTGAGATGAAAATCTCGACGCAGGATCGACCGGAATACGAACCTCAGACTTTAGATGGAAAACCGGTTGTTAAACTACTGAGCTAATCCCTCCCCTTCCCCGCGATATCCAAGGTAGGGAGTCAGTAGTAGTAAATACGATGGGGGAAGATGGCGAGTGATTCCATTAAGCTTCTTCTTCTTCTTCTTCTTCTTCTTATTCTTCTTCTTCTTCTTCTTCTGCTCCTTCTTCTGTCGCTTTACCCACACCTTGCTGGAGAGGAATTGACGACACTCGTTTCAAATCCGTGACCCGCTTGGGAATCGAACCCGGGACCCTCTGAACTGAAGGCTTCAACACTGACCATTCAGCCAATGACCCGGACTTATTCCTAGATTATGCCTATTATAATGTTATGCTCGATGTCCGACTCATTGGCTGAATGGTTAGCGTTGAGGCCTTCGGTTCAGAGGGTCCCGGGTTCGATTCCCGTCCGGGTCGGGGAATTTAATCGCGTCTGATTAATTTTTCTGACTCGGGGACTGGGTGTTTGTGTTTGTCCCAACATTCTCCTCTTCACATTCAGAAAACACACTACACTACCAACCAGCACAGAAACACGCAAGAGCAATCACATCCTTCCATATTTGGTTGGCGTCAGAAAGGGCGTCCGGCCGTAAAACAGGGCCAAATCCACATGTGCGACACAGTTCACACCCACGACCCCACAGATGTGGAAAAAAAGCAATCGAAGAAGAAGAATAAGAATGATATTATGCTGAATCTTCCCAATCTGGCATGTTCGATCCTGGCTCATTCCATTGGTATTTGAAGTTGCTCAAATACGTCAGCTTCCTGTCGGAACATGTACTGGCTCGTAAAAGAAATCTTGCGGGACGAAGTTCAGGCAACTCGCTGTCTCCGAAAACCATAAAGATGTAGCTTGTGGGACGTAAAACCTAAATTATTATTATTATTATTATTATTATTATTATTATTATTATCATCATCATCATCATCATCATCTGTTTACCCTCCAGGTTCGGCTTTTCCCTCGGACTCAGCGAGGGATCCCACCTCTACCGCCTCAAGGGCAGTGTCCTGGAGCTTCAGACTCTTGGTCGGGGGTTACAACTGGGGAGAATTACCAGTACCTCGCCCAGGCGGCCTCACCTGCTTAGCTGAACAGGGGCCTTGTGGAGGGATGGGAAGATTGGAAGTGATAGGCAAGGAGGAGGGAAGGAAATGGCCGTGGCCTTAAGTTAGGTACCATCCCGACATTCGCCTGGAGGAGAAGTGGGAAACCACGGAAACCACTTCCAGGATGGCTGAGGTGGGAATCGAACCCACCTCTACTCAGTTGACCTCACGAGGCTGAGTGGACCCCGTTCCAGCCCTCGTACCACTTTTCAAATTTCGTGGCAGAGCCGGGAATCGAACCCGGACCTCCGGGGGTGGCAGCTAATCACGCTAACCACTACAACACAGAGGCGGACAGTATTATTATTATTATTATTATTATTATTATTATTATTATTATTATTATTATTATTATTATTATTATTATTATTATTATTATGGATTTTAAAGATTTTGAGAATATCCCACGTTACTTCTTCAAACTACCTCTAATTCCGATTAACAAGTATCACATGGATCAGGTCTCAGGGGATTTTCACTTGAATTTGAACGGCTAGACTAATAGGCTATATATCCTATTTTTCATGATCTAGGTCATGTCACTTTCAGAACGGGTCGTCAGATGAAGTGTCACTGCTTTACGTGCTCACTGGTGGATGGCAATGATGTCTACTTTCTTGATAGATCAAATATTAGAGGCACTGGACTACTTCATATAATTCCCACCTGAGATCTCGCAGGGCAGGTGGTAGAGCTGTTCGGAATTTATGATGGCGCAGGTTTCCAAGTAGTTTTCCTTTACGACTGCAGCCAAACATGTGAACAAGGGTTTCGTTCTCGCCACGGTCGGGACCGGCATGATGGCAGTGGATTCTGCTGGAGCATCTGGCGAGAACTGCTCTAATTGTTACATGGCATTTTTCCTTCCCTTTTATTGTCTAATTATTGGAGAAATTAGTTTTAACATGACCAGATTATGTAGCGAGTATTTGAATCTGGAACCACCGAGCTCGATAGCTGCAGTCGCTTAAGTGCGGCCAGTATGCAGTATTCGGGAGATAATGGGTTCAAACCCCACTGTCGGCAGCCCTGAAGATGGTTTTCCGTGGTTTCCCATTTTCACACCAGGCAAATGCTGGGGCTGTACCTTAATTAAGGCCACGACCGTTTCCTTCCCACTCCTAGGCCATCCCTGTCCCATCGTCGCCTTAAGACCCATCTGTGTCGGCGCGACGTAAAGCAACGTGCAAAAAAAAAAAATTTAAAAAAATAAAAAAAATCTGGGACCATTGGATTTTGTCTGAAATGAGTGGTTCTCTTTATTTTTATAGACAAATTCATTCTTTCCTTAGTCATTCCTCATTTTTTCGGTTAATTTCGTTCTCTTCATAGATAATGAGTTGGTTAAGCAATGCATGTTGTGAAATTATAAGCTTGCATTTAATAGATGGTGGATTCGAACCCCAACCCACCTGCAGCCCTATGTATGGTTTTCCTTAGATTCCCATTTTACTCTGGGAAAAACCTGAGATTTCACCTTAATTAAGGCTCTATGCGCTCCTTCCCAACCGGAGTTCTTTGCCGTACCAGCGTCCGAAAAATCCCTGTTACTACGACTTTAGCTCGCTAGCAAATAAAAGAAAAAAATTCTTTTAGGACACAACGTTCTCTTCAATTAATATTTTCTCCATTTTTGGCTGAATGGCCAACGTGGTGATCTTGTATTCACAGTGTCCCATGTTCGATTCCCGGCCTACCAACCATCGCAGAAGCACACACACTGTTTTATTTTTACAATTTGCTTCATGCTGCACCGACTCAGATAAGGCTTATGGCGACGATGGGATAGGAAAGGGCTAGGAGTAGGAAGGAAGTGGCCTTAATTAAGGTACAGCCCCAGCATTTGCCTGGTGTGAAAATGGAAAACCATCCTCAGGGCTGCTGGCAGTGTGGTTCGAACACACTATCTCCTGAATGCAAGCTCACAACTGCGTGACACCCCTAACCGCACGGCCAACTCGCTCGATACATACACTAGTAAATACACCCCTACACAGAGGGTTGGCGCCAGAAAGAGCATACGGACGTAAAACTAGGCCAAATCCACATCAAGCGACGACCCCAATAAAATGGGGAAAAGCACAAAGAAGAAGAAGAAAATGTGAAGAAGAAGAAGAAGAAGAAGAAGATGGAAAAGATGTTCTGTCATTAATGAATAATATTATAGTTTAGTGAGCCTACGCATTCTCTCTTTCAAAATTCTCTTGCAAAGAATTTTTTGATTAACTGTGTTTCTATCTTGGCCTATCACCGCATTAACTCATAGAAATGTTTCTGTACTTATCTAAGCTGCTAAAATGTCTGTTGCCTTCAAACACCGTTTCCGGACTGTGGTCATGGAAGAGCTCCATGCATACGTGCACGGTTGAATACTATCGCAATCATTATTTTGTAACACTTGTGCATATTATCACAAAACTCTCCATCATTGATAAGTACGCGCGACGTTGTTCGTCTTGCCTATAAACAAATTCTGAGTTCAATTCTCTATTTTAGGATCTGAAATGTAAATCAGCTGTTTAGCGAACTGTATCTTACAATTATGCACATCCCAAAATTGTCGCTCTTTAATCTTCTAGAACTAGATAGTCCTGGTGCCAAAAATTTTCTCAATCAGTATCCATGAAATGTTCAGAATTCCAGTGACATTTGTTAGTTTTGTGGTATGACCTGCTGTGGGCAATCGGATCGTATTAAAAGCTAACACGTCGCTATAAGACCTGTCCCTGTCGGTGCGACGTAAATAAATAAATAAATAAATAAATAAATAAATAAATAAATAAATAAATAAATAAATAAATACTTAACAGCGCCCATACTATCATAGTGTATTTGCATTGGGCTGTGATGCATTATCGTTATTTTCCTGTGATTTGTAGTGTTTAAGTACTCCACATAGAGCCCAATTCACTAGTCACCAAAGCTGTTAAGGATGTTAATGGACAATGGTGTTATGAAGAAAAGTTTAAGAGCACTTCCTGAACAAAATTATTGGAATAACGTATTCCATTAACATTGATAGTCAGCTAATAAAATGCATCGTCCTCTCGTGTTGATACTGGGTCTGAAGAGGACATAGAAATGGGAGGAATACGTACGTGAAGTACCTAGAGTGACGCTGTAAATTGCCATTCCCCTGTACTCACTTGGTATACAGACGCCAGATCTTTGTAATGCTTACAAACACACTTCTGGTAATTGAAACAGCTCCTTCCCTTTCTCAAAGATGCTGTATTATCTCGGCGATGGTTGCTAGGCAACCCTAATAGGATAGCTTGCTAATCGCTCGCGCAGATGGTCTGAAAGGTAGGTTATATTCGTTTTATTAGACCAAACATTGTTCCCCTTATAGGATGTGGGCACGTGTAACATGATGCCCTCGTGAATTCTGAAATTTCCGTAACTTCTATAGACGCTAGAGAAACATGCCTTCCGAAGCTATAGTAACATTTATTACCGCGCATCGCTCTAAGAACACCTGTCATAGCCATGGATGAGAAGACGGGCGTTATGAGAAGACCAGGAACCTTATGATCGTTGGCTTGGTTCCAGACCATGGTAAATTGTACTAGCTATATTTCATACTCGCTTCAAAATCTGTACGAGTTCCTTACTTCACTTCCGCCATGAAAATGCAATTCTGAACCCAGGTTAGGTAATTACAGTCAAATTTACTGCTGGTGACAACTAAAGTAATCCAAGTCATCGGACAGTTCATATACTTACAACTGATAGCCAAGAACGCTTTTGGAATTCCTATGGAGAGTTACGAGTGCCGAGGACAGGCGTTGTTCAGAACAATATTTTTGGTAATCGAGTTGTTCCAACTGGTGATCCCGATGCCCCACTGGGATGAACTACTGCTTATTTTTATGATTCGGTAACTTGAATGTTTGATCGGTGAAATTAAATTTAGTTTTCAAGAAAAAAAATATTTTTTTGATTATGGAAGCCAAAGAGGTGCACATATAGCAAGTGGACAGAGATATCCCGTAGTGTAATGTCACTGCATTGAGCTTATCACACGATGGTTTGCTGTGGTGTCACAACGGTGAATGATAGTGTTTTAGAGAGCTGATTTATTCCAACTGACGAGCCCAATACTGCACTGAGATGAGACACCTACATTTTTTTCCGATTGAGTAACCTGAAATGTTGATTTAACGTTCTCAATCGGTGAAATTAAATTAGCGTTTCCTAATGGGAACTTAATTAATATTTACATTAATCGTATTAATATTTAAATTAAATTAATATTAGGCCTATAATTAAAATTTCCGGAGTGTACTGATTTACGTTCTGCATAGCGGACATTTTTCAGTCGGGCTAAATTTTAAATAGGATACTCAATCATCTGAGATCAAGGTATACAATAATATATTACCGATATTCGTGCTACTGACACTGCTGTTTGGCTGAATGGTCAATGTAGCTGCCTCCAGTTCAGAATGTCCCGGAGCGAGCGAGTTGGCTGTGCGGTTAGCGGCGTACAGCTGTGAGCTTTCATTCGAGAGAGAGTGGGTTCGAATTCCACCGTCAGTAGCCCTGAAGATGGTTTTCCCTGGTTTCCTATTTTCACACCAGGCAAATGCTGTGGTTGTACCTTAATTAAGGCCAGGGCCGCTTCCTTCCCACTCCTAGCTCTTTCCTGTCCCATCGTTTCCGTAAGGTTTATCTGTGCCTGTGCGACGTGAAGCAGCTCTCCTGGTAATCGCCTTACTGCAGGAAAATAGAAAACCACGGAAAACCATTCTCAGGACAGCCGACGGTGGGGAACAGCCCTATCTGTTTCCCGAATACAGAGGCGTAGAGCCACAGTAGAGTCGTGGCCACCTGTATCATAACTATAACGGTTCATCGTCCACCTTATGCCAGGTCAATAGCGCTCATGAAGGTGAATTGACGTTTGGAGTATCTGTTTGCTAGAGAAATGGTGCCTATTGCACATGGTTTACTATGTGATATTGTGTGCTGTCACACCTAAAGCGCGGTGATCGGTACCAATATAGACATGAAGCGTGCACGCTTAATTCCTGATACTGTCCAGTAAAAATTAAATGGCGTATGGCTTTTAGTGCCGGGAGTGTCCGAGGACAAGTTCGGCTCGCCAGATGCAGGTCTTTTGATTTGACACCCGTAGGCGACCTGCGCGTCGTGATGAGGGTGAAATGATGATGAAGACGACAGATATACCCAGCCCTCTAGAGTAATAGAATTCTCCAACGTTTTCTTTTGCAGCATTTATAATGTTAGTGGCAGCGTTATGAACTGGTGTAATTTGATAACCATGGATCTTTTTTCGTAGTGAAGTGATCATTTTTTAAGAAGGGAAGTAATCTGAACATTTGCGCTTAGAAATATTCTACCCTGTTTGTTTCTGTTTGGGCCAAAACTGATCACTTCTTGACATATTTCACGGCCAAGCTTTATATTTTTCACGATTAATCAGTCATGTTTCCCCGCAAAAATCAGCTTTTGGCTGTGGAGTCCAACACTCGGGAAGATTTCCTTTCACACCCGCATGTTCGATAGCCACAGCCATGTGTTCACCTTTTAGAGATTCGATCGCAGTATTTTCCCCCAAACTTGTTTTCAGCACATCACATTCATTCAATTCACTCTCAGAAAATTTCAAATTCTTACCTGCCGGGGCGGAAGACTGGAACTGAGTGATTTTCGGGTTCATTGCATTTGATAAAGACGATAGGAAACAAACGAATTCACGTACAGAATGCACAACCACAGCACACAAGGTAACAAAGTTCAGTGAACAGGAAGTGAAGTGAAGCTCATTCCACGAAAGAAGTTCCCAATTTTAGGCGGCAATCACGTACAGTGGAAAGAATAGTGTTATCGATCTGGATCGATGTCATATACTTTTTGATAATTCTATAATTATGGATGAGAGTTAATCTATCGACACTTACTGAGGCCGTAATTCGACATCAAGCGACGATGGCAGCTCCTAAGTGGAGACACACTTTTAAACAATTAATCCAAATCTTCACCACAATTTTCACCATCTAAAGTTCATCGGTACGCGTACCGGAACATAACGGCAGGAAAAAAGGCCCTGCTTTAAACTCGTACCTAAAAAGAAACATTTTACTTCTAAAGTGTGTTATATATTAAATTTTAGATGCTTTCATTTTGGCAGCACGAAGATTGTTCTATTTTGAGAGGATTATTAAAATACGAAAAGTACAGTATAATCCTAATATAACCAACTTAACACATGAAACTGAATTTTATTAAAGTAGTCTGTGTATATGTTTTGAAAGTAATGCCACGCCATTCCTTCATAAACATAATGTCTATAGCAGACCATATTCCTGCCGAGCTGAGTGGCTCAGACGGTTAAGGCGCTGGCCTTCTGACCCCAACTTGGCAAGTTCGATCCTGGCTCAGTCCGGTGGTATTTGAAGGTGCTCAAATACGTCAGCCTCGTGTCGGTAGATTTACTGGCACGTAAAAGAACTCCCGCGGGACTAAATTCCGGCACCTCGGCGTCTCCGAAAACCGTAAAAGAGTAGTTAGTGGGACGTAAAACAAATAACATTATTAGACTATATGCCTTGTTCACTCGCCGTAGGTAACCAGAAGCGACATTGTTCACCGGGTGGGTCGGTTAATCCGACGACCGATTAACTCGAGGCTCGTTATTAACTCTCCGGTTGTAACGTTCTTTGTCCTTTCAGGCGTGCTTTTACTCGGGAACTTCACAGTTCTTAGCCGACCACTTCTTGGGGGAATCCAACTAACAGATTCATGCATCCGAACTTCACTGTGTCTCCTCCTGTCACGTTGTCCACTGCATACAGATCAATTGCGTAGCGCTACTTACTAGGTCAGCGTCGAATGTCCAGTTGGACTGATGAACGTCATAATTTATGGAACGTTAACCGCAACTGAATGTTGTACATCCGCTGCTTTATTATGCTGTTGTGCAGTGTGGTACGCTGGTTACAGTTTAACCATTTTCCTGTACACCTGTCGATGCCAGTGAAGGCTGAAGTAATAGCACGATTTTGGTACAGTGGTTGAGTTAATTTCGTCATGGTATTGTTATGAATTACGAGCTGTAAAAGTACTCTATACTACCTTAATACATGTTTGCAAAGCTGTAAGCATTAATATTGATACTGTACAGAGTAAATAATAATCTATCTATCTATCTAAGTATGTAGAATGGTATGTCTGTCTGTGAGTTTTGAATATGAATAGAGGCATGACTTACTCGCATTAATTTATGTATGATTTTGCGAAAGAGAAACAATTATTCGCGTAATTTCGCTGTAATCAGTAGTATAATAGACGGGTTCTGCCGCCTCCTCCTCCTCCGGCTCTCGGGAGAGGCCTCCTCCTCCCGCGGGAAATTTGAATTTTGGCGGGAAATTTGAATTTTGGCGGGAGATTTGAATTTGTAAACAAAGCCACGTGCTTTTTGACAGCTGTCATCGACAACAACGCATCGCTAACCTCAGTACTGCCATCTTGACGGGCCTAAACCTCACTAGTGCCAACTTAACCTAACTAGCATGAGGTAAACAAACCCACGTGTTTTTTGACAGCCACGTGCTTTTTGACAGACAACAACGCATCGCTAACCTCAGTACTGCCATCATGACGGGCCTAAACCTCAGTAGTGCCAACTTAACCTCACTAGCATGAGGTAAACAAAGCCACGTGTTTTTTGACAGCCACGTGCTTTTGACAGATTTGTAAACAAAGCCACGTGCTTTTTGACAGACAACAACGCATCGCTAACCTCAGTACTGCCATCTTGACGGGAATAAACCTTAGTGGTACCAACTTAACCTAACTAGCGAGAGGTAAACAAAGCCACGTGCTTTTTGACAGCCACATGCTTTTTGACAGCTGCCATCCGCCATCTTTAAACTACAGAGCGCTGTGCTGCCCTCTTGCGTCACCTGTCATCGGCAGTGCTGCCATCTTGGCGGGCCTAAACCTTAGTGCTACCAACTTAACCTCACTAGCTCGAGATAAACAAATCCACGTGCTTTTTGACAGCCACGTGCTTTTTTGACAGCTGTCATCCGCCATCTTTAAACTACAGAGCACCGTGCTGCCCTCTTTAGCTACTTACCTTTGAAATGTGGTGGCGGATAATTTGAAAAATGCTTTTTGACAGCAGCCATCTTGCATCGCAAACCTCAGTGCTGCCCTCTTTAGCTAGATACCTGTGGTAGCAGACAATTCCACGTGACAGCAGCCATCTTTAATCAAGAGAGCACCGTGCTGCCCTCTATGTGGTGGCGGCAAATTGAAAAATTCCACGTGCTCTTGTTTGGAAACAAACTCACGTGCTTTTTTGACAGCTACCATCCACCATCTTTAATCAACAGAGCACAGTGCTGTACTCTTTAGCTAGATACCTTTGAAATGTGGTGGCGGCAATTTGAAAAATTCTATGTGCTCTTGTTGGGAAACAAAGCCACGTGCTTTTTTGACAGCTGTCATCCGCCATCTTTAATCAATAGAGCACCGTGCTGCTATCATGCGGGCAATTTCATCACCTATCACCCGCCATCTTTAATGTACAGAACACCGTGCTGCCCTCTTTATGGCTACTACCTTAAGCATGTAGTAGCGGGCAATTTGAAAAGTTCTGTTAGCTATCATCCGCCATCTTTAATCAAGAGAGCACCGTGCTGCCATCTTTAGCTAGATACCTTTGAAATGTGGTGGCGGCAAATTGAAAAATTCCACATGCTCTTGTTTGGAAACAAACTCACGTGCTTTTTGACAGCTACCATCCGCCATCTTTAATCAACAGAGCATAGTGCTGCCCTCTTTAGTTTGAAATGTGGTGGCGGCAAATTCCACATGCTCTTGTTTGGTAAACATAGCCACGTGCTTTTTTGACAGCTATCATCCGCCATCTTTAATCCAGAGAGCACCGTGCTGCCCTCTTTATCGCAGTAGATGTAAATTCGTCACCTGTCATACGCAGTGCTGCTATCTTTAGCTAGATACCTTTGAAATGTGGTGGTGGATAATTTAAAAAGAAAAATTCTACAGCAGTCCTCTCTCGACGCTAATTGCATAAGATGGCGGCTATACATGACTCCTTAAGGGTGCTTACGCAAGATGGCTGCTATACACAGGTTCTTATGAGACGCCCTTGGGATGCTTGCGCAAGATGGTGGTTATACAAGGCTCCTTATGAGACACCCTAGTGATGCTTGCGCAAGATGGCGGTTGCTCTTATGAGGCGGCTTAAGGGTCCTTGCACAAGATGGCTAGAGACGCCCTAAGGATGCTTGCGCAAGATGGCGGACACAAGATGGCGGCTATACACGTCTCCTTATGAGACGCCTTAAGGGCGTGGCGGTTGCTCTTATGAGGCGGCTTAAGGGTCCTTGCACAAGATGGCTAGAGACGCCCTAAGGATGCTTGCGCAAGATGGCGGACACAAGATGGCGGCTATACACGTCTCCTTATGAGACGCCTTAAGGGTGCTTGTGCAAGATGGCTGCTGCTCTTAGCTTAGAGGCTAACGTGTCGTGCTAGTTCGATTCATTAAATTTAGGGCTTAAATGCAAAATGTTAAATATCTCGAAAGCAGTGCACCGTAGAGCAAAACGGACAAAATTTTTCTGCCTAATACCTAGGTTCGCAGTATGAGGAACAAGAAAATCATAGTCTAATGATGGGATCAACGGTTCGGTTCCTACTTAGGCCCTTTGGCATTTGCTCTGTTTTAGCTTGTATTGAAGCGAGTCTTCGTAACATGATCAGGTTTAGCTATGGTAGAGAGTATAACGTGCCGTGCAGGTTCGATTCATTAAATTTGGAGGCTTAAATGCAAAATGTTAAATATCTCGAAAACGATGCATCGTAGAGCAAAACGGACAAAATTTTTCCGCCTAATACGTAGGTTCGTAGTATCAGGAACAAGAAAAAACATAGTCTAATGATGAGATCAACGGTTCGATTCCTACTTAAGCCCTTTGCCATTCGCAGCTATCTATTTCTACAAGATGATGGCTGCTCTTATGAGAAACAAGATGCCTTGAGACGTCCTAGGGATGCTTACGCAAGATGGCAGACACAAAATGGTGACTATACATAGCTCCTTATGAGACGGCCTAGGGGTGCTCGCACAAGATGGTGGCTACTCTTATGAAGAAAGCTAACTTAGAGGCTACTGCGCAAGATAACAGCTGCTGTTATGCATGTGGTGGAGGGCAATTTGAAATTCTATGTGCTTAATCAACAGAGCACCCTGCTGCCCTCTTTAGCTGAAATGTGGTGGTGGATAATTTGAAAAATTCTTTTGACAGCTATCATCTTTAAACAAAGGCGACTATACATAGGCTGTTAAGGCCTTATCATTCTCCTCCTCCTCCTCCTCCTCCTCCTCCTCTACCTCCTCCTCCGCCTCTTATGTCAAGGCATAGCTTTATATCGAACAAGTTTAAACCTGCATCGCGAAGGCAAGCGTGTGCAGCGATAACATTATTGTGCATGTTTAGACTTTCGAAACATAAGAAGAGTAGAATCAAACGCTGTACTCGATACGACATGTGATCATAACATTGATTGATGCGTTCAGAAAACAAAATAAGTGATCAAGTCTAGAATCGAACAATGTACTCAATACATCATGTGTTTAGAATATGTCATCGCTTGTTCTAAGAAGATCAGATTGAAACATAACAAGACTAGAATAGAACACTGTAATCGATGTTGTTAACTTCAACATGTGATCAGAACATTGATTGATGTGTTCAGAACACAAAATAAGTGATCATGACTAGAATCGAACACTGTACTCGATACAACATGTGATCAGAACATTGATCGATGTGTTCAGAACACGAAATAAGTGATCAAGACTAGAATCGAACGCTGTACTCAATACAACATGTGTTTAGAACATGTTAGGGGGTACCCTCGTTCTAAGAAGATCAGAATGAAACATAACAAGACTAGAATCGAACACTGTAATCGATGTAGTTAACCTCAACATATGATCAGAACATTGTTTGATGTGTTCAGAGCAAAAGTACAATTTTGATGATTTGCGCAGCTAACTCGCTCGGTAAACGATATAGCCAAAGTATAACTTCAAATTATTTACCTTCCATCATTCGTCTTGTGTGTAAAAATCAGTCGAACAAGTTATCGCATAAACATGGCTGAAAAAAAAATCGTGATAGGGTATGGAACCCAGGGGTTACATCTTATCAGAAGGGCAAAAGGGATGAAAGGACTCTTCCTCCTCCTTACCGCACATTCCTTGGCTAAAGGGCTAATGGGCTAAAGGGCTAAAGGGCTAAAGGGCTAAAGGGCTAAAGGGCTAAAGGTGCAACAACCTCATCGATCGCTATCAGCAAGAACGCTTGTACTTTGTTAAGTGTAGAAAATTAATCTTTATTGGTAAATGGTTTTATGTTCAGAACAAGGAATGGAACCTAGGGGTTACGTCTTACCTAATAAAATCCCCGAGGTGCGATGAGTTACGTTTTTCGAACTAGTGTTTGGAACACTGAACTTTTCAAGATGGCAAGAGTGAGGTTAGCAATGTTCTGTTGTTGGATTTTAAATTCCGCGCTACAACATGCATAAGGTGGCAGCCCTTGAGGTTTACTCCCGTAAAGATGGCAAGAGTGAGGTTAGCAATGTTCCGTTGTTGGATATTTAAAATTCCCCGCTATAACATGCAAAAGGTAGCAGCCTTGAGGTTTACCGCCGTAAAGATGGCAGCAGTGAGGTTAGCGACGCTCCATTGTCCTTCAAAGTGAGGTTAGGGTTCGTCAAGAAGACAGCTGTCAAAAAAGCACGTGGCTATGTTTACCAAACAAGAGCACGTGATCGTGACGTCACGGTCACGTAATCAATCCTTAGCTCGACGTCGCTTACCGCCGTAAAGATGGCAGCAGTGAGGTTAGCGACGCTCCATTGTCCTTCAAAGTGAGGTTAGGGTTCGTCAAGAAGACAGCTGTCAAAAAAGCACGTGGCTATGTTTACCAAACAAGAGCACGTAGTCGTGACGTCACGGTCACGTACTATGCTGCCTCAGCATGTAAAGTTCAATGTCTACACCTACGTAGTTAACACTCTGCTATGTTCACAAGATTTTTATACATCACTATTCTTTAAGCTTTAAGTTCATTCACATAGGCTATGCTAAGATAGCAGCACAAACACATGCGAACTTTGTACATTCTAATGGAATAAGTTTAGTACTGTGTGCGTCATGGATACATGATGTGTGCACGCATTTAATCTTAACTATACGTAATGCTGCTGCTTTGTTTACAAGATTTTTATACATTGCTATTCTTTATGCTTTAAGTTCGTGCACGCACAAGCGATACTCGTACGCTCTAGCAGGAGAAGTTTAGTACGATATTCGATACATACATTATCGATAGGTGATGTGTACACGCTTTAGAACATAGCTCATCTTTATGCTTTAAGTTCATGCACATGGGTTAGGGATACTCAAAAGCGATTGCTACATGCTCTAGCGGAAGAAGTCTAGTACGATAGTAGATGCATGTAAAATCGATACGTTATGCTAAGATAGCAGCACACTTACATGATTTTAGCACAATCTAGTGGGAAATGTTTAGTATGATAGTCGTTTCGTGCAAAATCATTAGGTAATGTGTAAACGCTTCGAAACAAGGCTATTCTTTGTACTTTAAGTTCATGCGTACAGGTTATGCTAAGATAGCGGCACAATCTAGCGCAAGAAGTTTAGTACGAGAGTCGATGTATGTAAAATCGATAAGTAATGAGTACACACTTTAAAACATGGTTATTCTTCGTACTTTCAGTTCATGCATCTTAGTTATGCTAAGATAGCAGCACAATCTAGCGGAAGAAGTTTAGTACGATATTTGTTGCATGCAAATCGATAGGTGATGTGCACACACTTTGAAACATGGCTATTCTTTTTACTTTAAGGTCATGCGTATAGGTTATGCTAGGATAGCAGCACAATCTAGCGGGAGGAGATTAGTACGAGAGTCAATGCATGCAAAATCCATAGGTAATGTGTACATGCTTTGAAACATGGCTATTCTTTGTACTTTTAAGTTCATGTGTATAAGTTATGCTAAGATGCCAGCACAATCTAGCGGAAGAAGTTTAGTACGAGAGTCAATGCATGCAAAATCGATAGGTAATGTGTACACGCTTTGAAACATGGCTATCCTTTGTACCTTAAGGCCATGCGTATAGGTTATGCTAAGATACCAGCACAATCTAGCGGAAGAAGTTTAGTACGAGAGTCGATGCTTGTAAAATCGATAGGTAATGTGTACATGCTTTGAGACATAGCTATTCTTTGTACTTTAAGTTCATGCGTCTTAGTTATGCTAAGATAGCAGCACAATCTACCTGCAGAAGTTTAGTACGAGAGTCGATACATGCAAATTCGATAGTTGATGTGTACACGCTTTGAAACATGACTAATCATTGTACTTTAAGTTCATTGGTATAGGTTATGCTAAGATAGCAGCACAATCTAGCGGAATAAATTTAGTACGAGATTTGATGCATGCAAAATCAATAAGTAATGTGTACACGCTTTGAAACATGGCTATTCTTTGTACTTTAAGTACATGCGTACAGGTTATGCTAAGATAGCAGCACAACCTAGCGGAAGGAGTTTAGTACAATATTTGTTGCATGCAAAGTCGATAGGTAATGTGTACACACTTTGAAACATGGCTATTCTTTTTTACTTTAAGGTCATGCGTATTGGTTATGCTAAGATAGCAGCACGATCTAGCGGAAGGAGTTTAGTACGAGAGTCAATACATGCAAATCGATAGGTGATGTGTACACACTTTGAAACATGGCTATTCTTTTTACTTTAAGGTCATGCGTATAGGTTGTGTTAAGATAGCAGCACAATCTAGCGGAAGGAGTTTAGTACGATATTTGATGCATGCAAAATCAATAAGTAATGTGTACACGCTTTGAAACATGGCTATTCTTTCTACTTTTAAGTTCATGTGTATAAGTTATGCTAAGATAGCAGTACAATCTAGAGGAAGAAGTTTAGTACGAGAGTCAATGCATGCAAAATCAATAAGTAATGTGTACACGCTTTGAGACATAGCTATTCTCTGTACTTTAAGTTCATGCGTATAAGTTATGCTAAGATAGCAGCACAATCTACCTGCAGAAGTTTAGTACGAGAGTCGATACATGCAAAGTCGATAGGTAATGTGTACACGCTTTAAAACATGGTTATTCTTCGTACTTTCAGTTCATGCATCTTAGTCATGCTAAGATAGCAGCACAATCTAGCGGGAGAAGTTTAGTACGAGAGTCGATGCGTGCAAAATCGATAGGTAATGTGTACACGCTTTGAAACATGGCTATTCATTGTACTTTAAAGTCGTGCTAAGATAGCAGCACGATCTAGCGGATGAAGTTTAGTTCGATGGTCGATGTATGTAAAATCGATAGGTGATGTGTACACGCTTTGAAACATAGCAATTCATACTGCTGCTCTGTTCCCAAGACTTTTAAGAATAGCTAATCCTAATGCTGCTCTTAGCGACGTCGAGCTAAGGATTGATTACGTGACCGTGACGTCACGATCACGTGCTCTTGTTTGGTAAACATAGCCACGTGCTTTTTTGACAGCTGTCTTCTTGACGAACCCTAACCTCACTTTGAAGGACAATGGAGCGTCGCTAACCTCACTGCTGCCATCTTTACGGCGGTAAACCTCAAGGCTGCTACCTTATGCATGTTATAGCGGGGAATTTTAAAAATCCAACAACGGAACATTGCTAATCTCACTCTTGCCATCTTTACGGGAGTGAACCTCAAGGGCTGCCACCTTATGCATGTTGTAGCGCGGAATTTAAAATCCAACAACAGAACATTGCTAACCTCACTCTTGCCATCTTGAAAAGTTCAGTGTTCCAAACACTAGTTCGAAAAACGTAACTCATCGCACCTAGGGGATTTTATTAGGTAAGACGTAACCCCTAGGTTCCATTCCTTGTTCTGAACATAAAACCATTTACCAATAAAGATTAATTTTCTACACTTAACAAAGTACAAGCGTTCTTGCTGATAGCGATCGATGAGGTTGTTGCACCTTTAGCCCTTTAGCCCTTTAGCCCATTAGCCCTTTAGCCCATTAGCCCTTTAGCCAAGGAATGTGCGGTAAGGGGGAGGAAGAGTCCTTTCATCCTTTTTGCCCTTCTGATAAGATGTAACCCCTGGGTTCCATACCCTATCACGATTTTTTTTCAGCCATGTTTATGCGATAACTTGTTCGACTGATTTTTACACACAAGACGAATGATGGAAGGTAAATAATTTGAAGTTATACTTTGGCTATATCGTTTACCGAGCGAGTTAGCTGCGCAAATCATCAAAATTGTACTTTTGCTCTGAACACATCAAACAATGTTCTGATCATATGTTGAGGTTAACTACATCGATTACAGTGTTCGATTCTAGTCTTGTTATGTTTCATTCTGATCTTCTTAGAACGAGGGTACCCCCTAACATGTTCTAAACACATGTTGTATTGAGTACAGCGTTCGATTCTAGTCTTGATCACTTATTTCGTGTTCTGAACACATCGATCAATGTTCTGATCACATGTTGTATCGAGTACAGTGTTCGATTCTAGTCATGATCACTTATTTTGTGTTCTGAACACATCAATCAATGTTCTGATCACATGTTGAAGTTAACAACATCGATTACAGTGTTCTATTCTAGTCTTGTTATGTTTCAATCTGATCTTCTTAGAACAAGCGATGACATATTCTAAACACATGATGTATTGAGTACATTGTTCGATTCTAGACTTGATCACTTATTTTGTTTTCTGAACGCATCAATCAATGTTATGATCACATGTCGTATCGAGTACAGCGTTTGATTCTACTCTTCTTATGTTTCGAAAGTCTAAACATGCACAATAATGTTATCGCTGCACACGCTTGCCTTCGCGATGCAGGTTTAAACTTGTTCGATATAAAGCTATGCCTTGACATAAGAGGCGGAGGAGGAGGTAGAGGAGGAGGAGGAGGAGGAGGAGGAGGAGAATGATAAGGCCTTAACAGCCTATGTATAGTCGCCTTTGTTTAAAGATGATAGCTGTCAAAAGAATTTTTCAAATTATCCACCACCACATTTCAGCTAAAGAGGGCAGCAGGGTGCTCTGTTGATTAAGCACATAGAATTTCAAATTGCCCTCCACCACATGCATAACAGCAGCTGTTATCTTGCGCAGTAGCCTCTAAGTTAGCTTTCTTCATAAGAGTAGCCACCATCTTGTGCGAGCACCCCTAGGCCGTCTCATAAGGAGCTATGTATAGTCACCATTTTGTGTCTGCCATCTTGCGTAAGCATCCCTAGGACGTCTCAAGGCATCTTGTTTCTCATAAGAGCAGCCATCATCTTGTAGAAATAGATAGCTGCGAATGGCAAAGGGCTTAAGTAGGAATCGAACCGTTGATCTCATCATTAGACTATGTTTTTTCTTGTTCCTGATACTACGAACCTACGTATTAGGCGGAAAAATTTTGTCCGTTTTGCTCTACGATGCATCGTTTTCGAGATATTTAACATTTTGCATTTAAGCCTCCAAATTTAATGAATCGAACCTGCACGGCACGTTATACTCTCTACCATAGCTAAACCTGATCATGTTACGAAGACTCGCTTCAATACAAGCTAAAACAGAGCAAATGCCAAAGGGCCTAAGTAGGAACCGAACCGTTGATCCCATCATTAGACTATGATTTTCTTGTTCCTCATACTGCGAACCTAGGTATTAGGCAGAAAAATTTTGTCCGTTTTGCTCTACGGTGCACTGCTTTCGAGATATTTAACATTTTGCATTTAAGCCCTAAATTTAATGAATCGAACTAGCACGACACGTTAGCCTCTAAGCTAAGAGCAGCAGCCATCTTGCGCAAGCACCCTTAAGGCGTCTCATAAGGAGACGTGTATAGCCGCCATCTTGTGTCCGCCATCTTGCGCAAGCATCCTTAGGGCGTCTCTAGCCATCTTGTGCAAGGACCCTTAAGCCGCCTCATAAGAGCAACCGCCACGCCCTTAAGGCGTCTCATAAGGAGACGTGTATAGCCGCCATCTTGTGTCCGCCATCTTGCGCAAGCATCCTTAGGGCGTCTCTAGCCATCTTGTGCAAGGACCCTTAAGCCGCCTCATAAGAGCAACCGCCATCTTGCGCAAGCATCACTAGGGTGTCTCATAAGGAGCCTTGTATAACCACCATCTTGCGCAAGCATCCCAAGGGCGTCTCATAAGAACCTGTGTATAGCAGCCATCTTGCGTAAGCACCCTTAAGGAGTCATGTATAGCCTCCATCTTATGCAATTAGCGTCGAGAGAGGACTGCTGTAGAATTTTTCTTTTTAAATTATCCACCACCACATTTCAAAGGTATCTAGCTAAAGATAGCAGCACTGCGTATGACAGGTGACGAATTTACATCTACTGCGATAAAGAGGGCAGCACGGTGCTCTCTGGATTAAAGATGGCGGATGATAGCTGTCAAAAAAGCACGTGGCTATGTTTACCAAACAAGAGCATGTGGAATTTGCCGCCACCACATTTCAAACTAAAGAGGGCAGCACTATGCTCTGTTGATTAAAGATGGCGGATGGTAGCTGTCAAAAAGCACGTGAGTTTGTTTCCAAACAAGAGCATGTGGAATTTTTCAATTTGCCGCCACCACATTTCAAAGGTATCTAGCTAAAGATGGCAGCACGGTGCTCTCTTGATTAAAGATGGCGGATGATAGCTAACAGAACTTTTCAAATTGCCCGCTACTACATGCTTAAGGTAGTAGCCATAAAGAGGGCAGCACGGTGTTCTGTACATTAAAGATGGCGGGTGATAGGTGATGAAATCGCCCGCATGATAGCAGCACGGTGCTCTATTGATTAAAGATGGCGGATGACAGCTGTCAAAAAAGCACGTGGCTTTGTTTCCCAACAAGAGCACATAGAATTTTTCAAATTGCCGCCACCACATTTCAAAGGTATCTAGCTAAAGAGTACAGCACTGTGCTCTGTTGATTAAAGATGGTGGATGGTAGCTGTCAAAAAAGCACGTGAGTTTGTTTCCAAACAAGAGCACGTGGAATTTTTCAATTTGCCGCCACCACATAGAGGGCAGCACGGTGCTCTCTTGATTAAAGATGGCTGCTGTCACGTGGAATTGTCTGCTACCACAGGTATCTAGCTAAAGAGGGCAGCACTGAGGTTTGCGATGCAAGATGGCTGCTGTCAAAAAGCATTTTTCAAATTATCCGCCACCACATTTCAAAGGTAAGTAGCTAAAGAGGGCAGCACGGTGCTCTGTAGTTTAAAGATGGCGGATGACAGCTGTCAAAAAAGCACGTGGCTGTCAAAAAGCACGTGGATTTGTTTATCTCGAGCTAGTGAGGTTAAGTTGGTAGCACTAAGGTTTAGGCCCGCCAAGATGGCAGCACTGCCGATGACAGGTGACGCAAGAGGGCAGCACAGCGCTCTGTAGTTTAAAGATGGCGGATGGCAGCTGTCAAAAAGCATGTGGCTGTCAAAAAGCACGTGGCTTTGTTTACCTCTCGCTAGTTAGGTTAAGTTGGTACCACTAAGGTTTATTCCCGTCAAGATGGCAGTACTGAGGTTAGCGATGCGTTGTTGTCTGTCAAAAAGCACGTGGCTTTGTTTACAAATCTGTCAAAAGCACGTGGCTGTCAAAAAACACGTGGCTTTGTTTACCTCATGCTAGTGAGGTTAAGTTGGCACTACTGAGGTTTAGGCCCGTCATGATGGCAGTACTGAGGTTAGCGATGCGTTGTTGTCTGTCAAAAAGCACGTGGCTGTCAAAAAACACGTGGGTTTGTTTACCTCATTCTAGTTAGGTTAAGTTGGCACTAGTGAGGTTTAGGCCCGTCAAGATGGCAGTACTGAGGTTAGCGATGCGTTGTTGTCGATGACAGCTGTCAAAAAGCACGTGGCTTTGTTTACAAATTCAAATCTCCCGCCAAAATTCAAATTTCCCGCCAAAATTCAAATTTCCCGCGGGAGGAGGAGGCCTCTCCCGAGAGCCGGAGGAGGAGGAGGCGGCAGAACCCGTCTATTATACTACTGTAATCATTTTACTAAAATTATTCATAAACATTCTAATTCGTGTGATTTGTGAATTCCTTATGCGAAAAATATATCAATACTGTAGAAACAATATTGATAGTAATTTATTAGTCCGTCTGAAATCAAGATTACATAACAATACCATTTAACCCTATATAGCCATACCGTCAAGGGATTTCCTAGGATATTGAAACGTTATAATAATAATGTATTTGGCTTTTGCGTCCCACTGACTACTTTTACGGTTTTCGCAGACGCCAATATTAAAACGAACGGGTACTTCTGTCGAATTGAGGCATTCTTATTCTGTCTTCTGTTTCCCTTCACACATTATATTCGAATACAATTTTAAGCTCGGTTTTCCCCCCACGAATTTCGATGCAGTTTCGCACATAATCACAAAATAAGAAAATTTTGCTTTATACTGGCCTTTTAGCTTTAATTTGCTGTAATTTGCAAAAACAAAATCACCCTTTTCTTAACCAGAATCATATGATTAGTCAAGATATCTCAAAATCACTTCAAAAATTTGCTGTCGCGTTTATCGTTAATAGAGCGAAAAACATCTTGCCTCTAAATATCAACCTGATAATTGGTTTTATACCGGAAAGGAAAAATGATAGCCCTGTCAGGTTCAGTTTATTCCTTGTCTGCTGCAGCATCACGGTAAAACACGTAAGGGGATTTTAGTAATTAACCCTTAAATGCGCAATTTATTATTTCTTTCAAACATGGATTATTCATTCCAAAAGTGCTGTAATGTATTATTATGAGGAAATATTTTTAGAAATATAGAGATAGAATGATTGAGCACATCTTAAGATACCCAGGACTTGTGCAGTTGGTTTTGGGGGAAAGTGTAGGTGGTAAAAACTGTAGGGGTAGACCGAGGTATGCGTATGACTAGCAGATTAGAGCAGATGTAGGATGCAGCAGTTACGTAGAAATGAAAAGGTTAGCACAGGATAGGGTGGCATCGAGAGCTGCATGAAACCATTCTATGGACTGATGACTCAAACAGCAATATGCAAAGCTGTACGGTTATGTAGCTACTGCCACACTTCAGTGTTAGGGATGTTCTTGATGACCAATTCCCTGAGGTAAACAATATTTTAGTTGCTTTACCTTATGTGTAACGGCCGTAGCTGTGTTGAAACACCGGATCCCGTGAGATCTCTGAAGTTAAGCAACATTGGGCGTGGTCAAGATTTGGATGGGTTGCCACACACTGTTGGTGGGGGGTAAAGGAATGGAGGAGCGGAAAGGAACTGGCCACCCTACCGTACGTAAACCCCGGCTCAGGCACCCCTCTGTAGAGGTACGCACCTGTCTTCGGGCAGAATACACCTTACCTTACCTTAAGTTTTTTAAAGTTTTCACTTCGTCCCAGCCGAGTAACAAAAAATATCTTGTTTTTTTTTTGCTACAATAGCGACACCTAGCGTGTTCGACTGCAATGTAGAAATAAATGCACACTTGTGAATTCGTAAAGCAGACATAACAAGCAAGTAAATTCTTCTTTGCACATATGAAAAGCTGTGCACATTTAAGGGATAAGTTTAGGATAAGGACGAGTGGGATCTCAAAAGGTTCAGCTGGAGGTTAACTCCAGAGGGAGCTTGAAACATTAAATTTGATGTATCTCTCTTACCGTTCGTTTTACGAGAAAGTTGTTCATAACGAAATTGATTTAGAATATCACATAAAAACCTTTTGTTTTTCGCTATTCAGTGAAAAATAAGAGAAATGTCAGTGGCGGTCTCATGAATGTCCATGAGCCCATATGTTACTCACCAAGTGAGTTTGCCGTGCGGTTAGGGGCCCGAAGCTGTGAGCTTGCATTCGGGAGATTGTGGGTTCGAACCTCACTGCCGGCAGCCCTGAAGATGGTTTTCTGTGGTTTCCCATTTTCATACCAGACAAATTTCCGGCTCGATGGCTAAATGTTTAGCGTGCTGGCCTTTGGTCACAGGGGTCCCGAGTTCGATTCCCGACAGGGTCAGGAATTTTAACTTTAAATGGTTAATTTCGCTGGCATGGGGGTTGGGTGTATGTGTTGTCTTCATAATCATTTCATCCTCATCACGACGCGCAGGACGCCTACGGGAGTCAAATCGAAGGACCTGCATCTGGCGAGCTGAACATGTCCTCGGACACTTCCGGCACTAAAATCCATACGCCATTTCATATACCAGGCAAATGTTGTGGCTGTACCTTAATTAAGGCCACGGCCGCTTCCTTCCCCCTTTATTATCGTATCGTCACCATGCGACGTAAAGCAAATCGTAAATAATAATAATAATAATAAGAAGAAGAAGAAGAAGAAGAAGAAGAAGAAGAAGAAGAAGAAGAAGAAGAAGAAGGAAGGTAACTTCCTCTATGGAGATTTGCTATGGAGATCATACCGACAACGTTTTAAATACTTTGTACGTCTCTATGTACTTTTCGAATATCAACCTGATACTTGGTATTTATACCAGAAGGAAGTTATCAAGCGTAAAAAAAAGAGATGAGACTGCACTGGGTCAGAGAGGGTCGTGAAGCGAATAAATCACAAGCCGCTGACAGGGAGAGGCTGTCCCCGGAATCTCTGCAGCTCGACGAGGGGTTGACAAAAATGTAATTATCCACGTCACGACGGGTTCAGCAGGTAATAATAATAATAATAATAATAATAATAATAATAATAATAATAATAATAATAATAATAATAATAATAATAATAATAATAATAATAATATGTCCATAGACTTGTTTGATGCATTTCACCATAACACCCTATGCTGTGCTAACCTTTTCATTTCTACATAATTACTACATTCTACATCTGCTTTAATATGCTTATCATATTCATACCTAAGTCTGCCCCCACCACTCTTACCACCTACACTTCCCTCAAAAACCAGCTGTCCTGGGCGTCTTAAGATGTGTCCTGTCATTCTGTCTCTTCTTCTGGTCAAATTTATCTAAATCGATCTCCTCTCACCAATTCGATTCAGCATATCTTCATTCGTGATTCTATCTACCCATCTCACCTTCAGCGTTCTTCTGTAACACCACATTTCAAACGTTTCTATTCTCATTATTTCTGAGATAGTTATCGTCCATATTTCACTTCACTAATAATAATAATAATAATAATAATAATAATAATAATAATAATAATAATAATAATAATAATCCAGTAGTCGGGTTGAGTAGCTCAGGCGGTTGAGGCGCTGGCCTTCTGACCCCAACTTGGCAGGTTCGATCTTGGCTCAGTCCGGTGGTATTTGAAGGTACTTCAGATACGACAGTCTCGTGTCGGTAGATTTACTGGCACGTAAAGAACTCTTGCAGGACAAACTTCCCGCACTTCGGCGTCTCCGAAAACCGTAAATAGTAGTTAGTGTGACATTATTATTTCCCCATGGCACTGCAGCCATTGAAAGGCCTTGGCCTACAAAGTGTCCGCTGCTCAGCCCAAAGGCCTGCGGATTACTTGGTGTCGTGTGGTCAGCACGACGAATTCTCTCGACCGTTATTCTTGGCTTTCTAGACCGGGGCCGCTATCTCACTGTCAGATAGCTCCTCAATTCTAATCACGTAGGCTGAGTGCACCTCGAACCAGCCCTCAGGTCCAGGTAAAAATCCCTGCCCTAGCCGGGAATCGAACCCGGGGCCTCCTGGTAAGAGGCCGGCACGCTACAACAACACCACGGGGCCGGCGTGACATTATTATTATGATTGATAATCCACTGAGTGAGATGGCTGTGCACCTTGTGTCAAATAACTGTGAGCTTGCATTCGGGAAAGTGTGCGTTCGAACCCCGCTGTCATCATCCCTGAAAATGGTTTTCCGTGGTTTCCCATTTTAACACCAGGCAAATGCTGGTGCTGTACCTTAATTAAGGCCACAGTCGCTTCCTTCCCACTTGTAGCCTAGGGCTGCCGACAGTGGGGTTGATAGCTACGTGATCCAAACTTGCTCGGTACAGTAGTTGTTCTGCAGAAAATGATCAGAAAACTTCTAACACACACTTTAAACTGATATTTTGTCGAGCTGAGTGGCTCAAACGGTTGAGGCGCTGGCCTCCTGGCCCCAACTTGGTTGGTCCGTCCTTGGCTCATTGCGGTGGTATTTGAAGGTGCTCAAATACGTCAGCCACGTGTCTGTAGATTTACTGGCACGTAAAAGAACTGCTGCGGGACGAAATTCCGGCACTTCTGCGTCTCCGAAAACCGTAAAAGTAGTTTATTATTGCTATTTGCTTTACGTCGCACCGACACACATATGTCTTATGGCGACGATGGGACAGGAAATGCCTAGGAATTGGAAGGAAGCGGCCGTGGCCTTAATTAAGGTACAGCCCCGGCATTTGCCTGGTGTGAAAATGGGAAACCACGGAAAACCATCTTCAGGGCTGCCGACAGTGGGGCTCGAACCCACTATCTCCCGGTTACTGGATACTGGCCGCACTTAAGCGACTGCAGCTATCGAGCTCGGTGTAAAAGTAGTTGGTGGGACGTAAATCCAATAGCATTTTTATTAATCTGATATTTGTTTAATAACGTGTTATTTTGATACCCTTGACGTGATTATGCTTCGGAAATGGCAGCTTACATTTAAGGTTGATAAAAGTTTTGTGCCCAAAAGTGTCTATGGGATTGAAATTATATTTATGTAAGTAAGTACGTAGTTAAGCTTTAAAATAAGTAGGCTTAAAAAATCTTATTATCAAACTAATGTATTGGAAGAAGGCTCTTGGGAAGACAAAGAATTTTCGCTTGCATTTTGATGATTGGTATTGGTTTCAGCGGGGAAGCTGTAATCGATATCTAATTTTTTTTTTTTTTTTTTTTTTTTTTTTTGTTCTAATATTAAGGGAGGTAGTTTTATCCGCGCGGCCTTTCACTGAGAGCTCTCATCAGCTTGTATTCATGTCGCTAAGTGGTTCGTCAGGGAAACAGTGTTTGACCAGCAGCGGCGAAAATACTCCGTGCATTTCGGCGTGTGCGCTGTAAAAAGCCCGCACAGTAACTTGGTCCTCGCTAATGTGGTTTGCCGCCCTGAGTCTGGTGAGTCTCTTCATATCCCGGTGTGTGCAGGTCACTCTGTGCTGCATTTACGACTTTTTGCATCAGTTATTTATTTCACACGTTGGACCACCTTCTAAACTTGAATTATATTGTAAAACTAATTAACAACGCTTGTAACGTAATATATTTTCACCTTGAAAGTCACTGAGTGCACAAGCCCATGGATTACTCTTCACTGTGTGCTCGTTATGAATTTAGAAAAAAAGCTCTGTTATTAAAATGTAGTAACCTGCGTACACATCTGACACTGGGAATTATATTTTGCGCAGGTTTTGGTACCCTGGCTTGTCCTTGTAATAGCTTGAAACCGTGCGTCTTTAGAGCCCTTATTACAGTACCCGTTCGGGGTTGGATATATGCTCCTTGTGTATTTAGAAGACAGTCATAGAGCCTTTGTAACCTCTCGTACGGCAATTCGACTTGCTACTATCGTTCGATATCCTGCAGATCGGCACCGGATCGGACTTGGCATCTGAGCTGATCCCACACATATTCTATTGGGGGCAGATCAAGGGACTTTTCTGGCCGTGACAGAACCTCAGCATGACGCAGGCAGTTCAGTGGCGTATTTGCTATGGCTTTACGTTGCACCGACACAGATATGTCTTATAGCGACGATGGGACAGGAAAGGGCTAGGACTCGGAAGGAAGCGGCCGTGGCCTTAATAAGGTACAGCCCCAAAATTTGCCTGGTGTGAAAATGGTAAACCACGGAAAACCCTCTTCATGGCTGCCCACAGTGGGGTTCGAACCTACTATTTCCGAATACTGCATACTGGCCGCACTTACGCGACTGCAGCTATCGAGCTGGGTGTGGCGTATTTGGATGTGCCATTTTGTTGAAGCGGTGCTGTCTAATGAGAGGTAATCTATGGGGACGCAAGATGTCGCTGATGTACCGCTGTGCCGGCGGGGCGAGGGGGGGGGGGGGTGATCCTACGAATCTGACTTAGAAGTCATACTCACCCCACCATGACGCCAGGAGCAATCCCGGTGTGTCTTAACAGCATTGGCAGAATCTTTCCTCTCCCCTCGGCACCACCGCCGTCTTAGTGGTACACAGTGATCAGCAGTGTAGTTACCTTGGTGATCATCTTTGTTAATGCAGAACCGAGATTCATTGCTGAACATGATGAGATGCCACGCTTCAAACTGTCATGATGTCTTCTTTGTTTATATAGAGGTTAAATCAATTCTTCCATCAATTCGTCTAGGAAGTGTGTTATTTAGACAGAATGGTTTTCATTCACTTCTCTGTTTATTTATTGTAAGGTTGGTATAAGACACACCCACTGCTCCGATTGTTCGCACTTCTGATCTTTCCGCTGCCTTTGATGGTTTTATAACTGTCACATCTGTTGTCATGGTTGAGTATTGTATTTCTTGTACCAGAGGATGCACTTTCTTCCAACCAGTAAATCAATTAACAGTGATCTGCATTTAGGGCTGTAGCACTCAGATGCCAGATTTCTATGTCAATTGTTTACTTAGTATCTTCTTAAACGATTTCAAAAAACTTGGAAATGATTGCCGTTGCGGTAGGTACTTAAGAAAAGTCATCACATGTACTGATATTTTCAGTTGCATGGGTTCATTAGATAGCGATTATAATCTCAAGTAATATGCTATAAAATTTGTTGATTGTGTAGTCTTCATAGAAAATCCTGTATAAACAATTGTTGATGCAAAAGTACTAGCAGAATGGACAGGTCGCCCCCGGACTAGTAGGTTAATGAGAACATTCAAACAATGTACCGGATACAATAGCGAGTGGCGAGTTCCCTATCAGTGGTTGGCCGTTCGGATGTACTCTCACACAGTGCGCCATTGTTATTTCCTTCATTGTTAGTTTCAGTGCTTCCAACAAAAATGCAAAGTATAGTTACCCTGGACATAACTTATGCGTTTTAAAGTCTGTCGAAGCTTGAAATATAACATTTTGAACTTCAAATAGACCTGTAAAAGAACACATAACACAATGACATGATTCGTTCTATGAGAATATCCTCAGATTCAATTAAATCACATGCAAACTTGCGTTTGTATCTACAATATTGTTTAAGTTGTGTAAACCTGTCAGTGGTTATGAACAAGTGTGTCAAATTATATTGAACTAAACGAGGCCACATAACTAGTAACACATAGAGGATTGTGGCAGCGGTGATGATGATGATGATGCTTGTTTAAAGGGGCCTAACATCGAGGTCATCGGGCCCTAATGGTACGAAATGAGACGACAAATTAAAAGTCCAAAATCCTCCACTGACCAGAATTCAAAGCGTGAGGAAGGATGGATGGATGGATGGATGGATGGATGGATGGATGGATGGATGGATGGATGGATGGATGGATGGATGGATGGATGGATGGACGGACGGACGGACGGACGGACGGACGGACGGACGGACGGACGGACGGACGGACGGACGGACGGACGGATGGATGGATGGATGGATGGATCCGGGTCATCGGCCCTTGATAATTGTACTTATCGCTAGGAAAGTAGAACTATGCTATTTGTCATTTGGCGGTACTAATCAAAAATAGCGTAGACTCGCGGTATTCCACACATTATGGTACTATTCACAGGTAGTGTAATGCGCACATGTAACATAGACCTGTGGTGTTTCGCACATTGCGGCGCTATTTACAGGCAGCACAAACCTATGGCGTTCTTCACATAAGTGGCCTAACCACAGGGACCCGAACTATCCCGTGGTATTCCTTACATAGTGGGAACTAAGCATAGGCAAAAGCAGAACCATGGTGTCGCTCATCCCAAGGTGTTGCTCATATAAGGGTACGAATCACAGGTACTGTAAGACCCTCATCCTGATTTACACACTGTCGCTAGTAATCACAAACCTATTGCGTACCTAACAGAGTGGTACCACGCGCAAGTAAATGCGACCCATGGTGTTCCCTGCGTGATGGTACTAATTACAAGTAGTCTCATGATTCTAATTTGATCATCCCTTGGTCGCCCCTTTTAGTCGCCTCTTACGCAGGCAGGGGGTACCGCGCGTGTACTCTACATGTGTGTCCCCCACCCGCAGGGAGTAGTGTGTTTGGTCCGCGAGAGGTATTTTATTTCCCTCAAGTCCGCCGGCAAGCCGGTTAGGACCCCCTATCCGCCACCTGGGACGCGCCACGTGGGAGTATCACCTCTCCCGCTGCTACGCCAGCGTAGTAGGTACGTGGGGGGTGGCAGCGGTTAGTATAATCCAAGAGGCTTGCATATTGAATGCTGAAAGGAATAACAGTCTATAATGGGTATGTATGTATGTATGTATGTATGTATGTGTGTATGTATGTATGTATGTATGTATGTATGTATGTATGTATCTTTCACCTCCTCTAACAAATCCGTTTGTTTGTAAGCAGCTTTTCCTGAAGACTCAAGTGCAGAAATAATGGGAACCACGAAAAGTATAATGAGACTTACATATGGAATTTCTTGAGAAATCTTTAGAATCTCTAGAAGTTCCGCTGAATTGATTCACATACTATCTTCATTTAGGGCAGGAACAAACTTTCTGATTGCATCAGAATTTTCATAGTACACAGTGGCCTGAAGCCAAGTTCCCTAGCGAGTAAGGCTGGGTTCGGGTGGCAGTGGATGATCAGGTAATTCATTGCGGAACAACTGGATTCGTGTGGGAGCCTCTACGAAAAATGTATTATTGACTCGAGGAAATTCGATACGTATCTTCTCAGCCTCGCGATTCATAGCGTGAGCGAGACAAGTGACATGGTAAAATGCTTTCAGCAACTTAACAGCAGCAGTCACGTAGGCGGCTGCACCGGTAAATATAACAAGCACTTTGTTTTCCTACTTGTTATTGGGGAAAAGAACCTTGAGACCTTTATTTACAAACTGAGTAATTGTTTTCTGATTGGTTTTTGTTAAGTGCCTGCTGCAGATCAAATATGGTGAACACGGCGTGTCGGGATCTAATTTTCCGACCATCAAGTGAGCATTATAACGACCTGGAGTGTCAGTTGTCTCATCGACGGAGATCCAGATGCATTGAGCCTCCTATATCTTCCCTTATCCGCCTGAATGAGTCTTCATAAAGGGTGTTCTGGTAGTTTTTTCTTAAAGCTGATTCCAATGACAATGGTTTTGTAAAAAAACACTTTTGAAAGAAGAATTTTCAAGTGAGTTGGAGGAGAAGTGGGAAACCAGGGAAACCACTTGGCTGGCTGAGGAGGGAACTGAATCCCCCTCTGCTCAATTGACATCCCGAGACTGAGTGTACTCCATTCTAGCCCTCGTATTACTTCTCAAAGTTCGTGACAGAGCCGAGGGTGGCAGCTGATCACGTCAACCACTACACCACATAGGCAGACATAAGGTCATCTGAGTAGAGATGGGTTCGATTCCCTCCCCAGCCATCCTCGAAGTGGTTTACCGTGATTTCCCACTTCTCCTCCAGGCAAATGCCGGGATGTTACCTAACTTAGGCTACGGTGCCTTCCTTCCCTCTTCTTTTTCTATCCCTTCCAATCGTCCCATCCCCCACACGACCCGTGTTCAGCACAGCAGGTGAGGCCGCCTGGGCGATGTACTGGTCCTCCTGCCCAGCTGTATCCCCCGACCCAAAGTATCACCATCCAGGACACTACCCTTGAGGCGGCAGAGGTGGGATCCCTCGGTGAGTCCGAGGGAGAAACCAACCCTGGAGGGTAAACAGATTAAGAAAGAAAGAACTCTTACCAGAATGTTATGTCATCTAATGTTCAGTATTGTACGAGCTATATCGAAATAATTTTTGTTCTGTGATACCTGTGCTGCGGGTCAGTATTTATCTCCTCAACATTGTCCGACTCGTTGGCTGAATGGTCAGCGTACTGGTCTTCGGTTCAGAGGGTCCCGGGTTCGATTCTCGGCCGGGTCGGGGATTTTAACCTTCATTGGTTAATTCCAATGGCCCGGGGGCTGGGTGTTTGTGATGTCCTCAACACCCCTGCAACTCACACACCACACATAACACTATCCTCCACCACAATAACACGCAGTTACGTACAAATGGCAGATGCCGCCCTCCCTCATCGGAGGGTCTGCCTTACAAGGGCTGCACTCGGCTAGAAATAGCCACACGAAATTATTATTATTCCTCAACATTGTCACATAGAGGTATTTCGAGGTGCAACGACGATATACCGAAGCCAGCCATGTTATAAACACAGTAGTCACAAAAGCGTTGCCAGCACATCTTAATAGAACTTAACAAAAAGGAAGAATTTATCTCCGCTGTGTCACTTAAAGTTCCAGGGTGCATGTCTATCGGACCTCTCCTGTTAAATGCTCGTCTGTTTGACATGCCCGGTTATGAAACTAGACGCCTCATATCGTCGTTGCCGGGACAAAACCTCCTATGTGATACATTTTTTGGGGATATACTGACCCGCAGCACATTATGAAGAGCGAGAATGCCTTGACAGTATTGCACCTTAGATGGCAGAACCTTACCGGCCAAAGTTCTAAACTAAAATATTTCACATAGGAGGTTTTTTCCCGGCAGCGACGATATACCGGGTGGTTCACCAGCCCCTATTTTTTTCGGATAGGCAACTCAAATAACGCCTATATCCATGGGAAACTACGGAAAACCATCGTCAGGGCTGCCGACAATGGGGTACGAACCCACTATGTCCCGAATACTGGATACTGGCCGCACTTAAACGACTGCAGCTGTCGAGCTCGGTATACTTAAGTACTAAATCTTTAGCAAGTACCAAGTATGTTTACTTCGTGGCCGAATCGGTTAAGCGCGGGAGCACAAGGTGTGTGAGTACCAGCAGCGTAGTGGTTCTAATCCAGCATAAGGCGAATTTTCTGAACGGATTTTCTGCTCCATTTTAGGGGATACAATATTTTTTCCTATTGGTTTTAAGGGATGCGCCCTGATATGGCGTCTTACCCTTAAGGATGGGTGGGGGAAGGATTGGGAAGGAAATCGGCCGTGGTATTTTACTAAGGTACCACCCCGACATTTGTCTGGTGGTGAAAATGGGAAACGTCGTCGCCACAAGACCTATCTGTGTCGGTGCGACTTAAAGCAAATAGCAAAAAAAATGGGAAACCGAGGAAATCCATTTTCAAGACGGCCAGCATGGGATTCGAATCCACAACCTCCCGAGTCAAACGCACACAAATAATAATCCACACCTTCGAGGTCACATCACAGCACTTATTCATTTCCTTATTCCTACGAAGAGTACGTTGAGTTGTTGCTCACTTATAGAGAAAGTACGGTCGAATTAATACGTACGCCACGTGCCCCGTAATGGTAAAAAGTTAAATGAACACTAAAGCATTATTGAAGACTTTGACGCGGATATTAACTTTCGATGTCGAACGGCCGAACTTAAGAAATAACCCATTAGAAAGCGTCTGGTATGTTGTATTTGTGGCTGATTCGGTTAAGGGCCGTTGACAGATAGTGTCTGAATACCGGTAGCGCAGTAGTTCGATTCCATCCTTATACATGTTAAATTTTGACCGACATATCGCGCCCCATTTTAACGGACACACAGTGTTTATGCACCCTTACCAGGTCACATCACAGCCCGTATTCATTCTCTCACGATGTATTCCAGTGACGAGTACGTTGATATGTTGCTCATTTATGGGGAACAAGTCAGAACGCAGTCCATTCGCGACGTTTCCATCACGAGCGTTTTCCTGATAGAAGGCTACCTTCTAACAATACGTTCCGAAACCTTGAACAGATATTGCGGTCAGCTGATACGCTTGGAATGGTAACTTTCGTTAGAGATGCTCCTATAACGTCTGGTTCAAATGAAGAGGCTGTTTTGCACGCTGTCCATAATAACCCTCATGTTAGTACTCGGACACTTGAACAACAGATTAACATCAGCCGGTCATCAGTCATGCGTATGCTGCACAACAATAAACTTCACCCATACCTTCTACAGTTACACCAGCAGCTCCATGGACGTCATTTCGATGATAGAGTAACATTTTATCAATGGGCATTACGCAGGATGACCAATAATACAACCTTGTTGTTAAGAGTCCTGTTTTCAGACGAATAACGATGGCGTTGTGAATCGGCACAATATGCACTATTGGCGCGCGGAGAATCCCCACTGGGTAAGACAGGGCCCATTTCAAGTGCAGTGGGGAGTAAATAGCTGGCCATACACGGAAAGGAATTGTGACAGGCGAGGCCTTTTGTGACGCGTTTCGACAGGCTAGGACTGCTCGTTAGTGAGCGAGATCAGTTCGAGGCGTCATCTGCTACAGGCGAGACCTGTTGTCAGCGCCTCAACGGAAAGACCTTGCCTCACAGATCAAGCCTCTTGTAAGGAAAGCATGGAGTGGACAAAGGTACTGCTAGAGAAATTTATTGAAATGTACAATGAGCACCCGTCTCTCTGACAATTAAAACATGAGGTGTCACAGTGTCGTAATCAAGCTTCAGCTTAGAAGCTACAATATCCACAGTAAATACGCTTTCAATTAGACTGTTCTCCAGTAATAGATATGCAAAACAAGTTTTTTTTACTAGTGGCTTTACGCCGCACCGACACAGATAGGTCTTATGGCGACGATGGGTTAGGGAAGGGCTAGGAGTTGGAAGGAAACGGCCGTGGCCTTAATCAGGGTACAGCCCCAGCATTTGCCTGGAGTGAAAATGGGAAACCACAGAAAACCATCTTCAGGACTGCCGACAATGGGATTCGAACCCACTACTCCCGGATGCAAGCTCACAACTGCGCACCCCAAGCGCATGGCTAACTCGCCCAGTAAACAAGTCATTGTATATGTGTTGTGTATGTTTGGTATTCAGCTCGAAGGTTGGTTTGATCCTCCAGAGCTATGCCAACAGCTGTCATAGCCTAGACATCACTGAAGAAGCGTACTAGGGAAATGAGGAGTGATGTAGCTTCCCGTTGCTTTCCTCACCGAGTCAGAAGTTGCTCGCATATCAGTCTGCCAAGCTCACTGAAATGCACGCACCAGCTGACCCTATGAGTTATATTTTCATACCATTCATACCAGGGACTGGCTGCATAAGGAATGGCATTACTAGCTTCGCTCATACCTCAGTCACTTCCATATTGTCAAAGCCAAGGATGAGACTGAGACAGATCAAACATTTAACGTAATAACGAGAAACATCCTTTTTTTTTTTTTTTTTTTTTTTTTTTTTTTTTTTTTTTTTTTTTTTTTTTTTTGCTAGTTGCCTTACGTCGCACCGACACAGATAGGTCTTATGGCGACGATAGGATAGGAACGGCCTAGGAGTTGGAAGGAAGTGGCCATGGCCTTAATTAATTAAGGTACATCCCCAGCATTTGCCTGGTGTGAAAATGGGAAACCACGGAAAACCATCTTCAGGGCTGCCGACAGTGGGATTCGAACCCACTATCTCCCGGATGCAAGCTCAAAGCCGTGTGACCCTGACCGCATAGCCAACTCGCCCGGTACATGCTTACCTAACAGCATACCATAATCGCTGTGGTCCATTCGCAAATAATTCTTGTAATCGTCCCGTTCATTTTCTCTCAGGTGTTGTACCAGACTCATGTGACTAAAGCTGTCTCGCTCTCCTATCCATGATTTCATCCACTTCAATCGATTTTTCTGTTTGCATGATTTAACATTCTGGTATAGCAAAATGCACATTCCATCAGCCGCAACAGCATTTTTTTAAAAATTTTTTTTTTCCTCTTGACACTGTCTGCTTCGATGTCCATCGCACAGTTCTAAGTACGGCAGACCCGACCGCCAAGGATTTCAAACTAGTTTGAAAGGCCAGCGGATGAGGCTTGGCCTGCCGAGAACAAAGGGATCATTCCATTAACGGGAGGGTCTGGAATGTTGACAGATTATGTTGCACAACACGACAGGCTTGGTGTCACTGTTGATGGCGAGCAGCAGGCCGGGTCTCTGAAGGTCACGCCTGGCAGGCGGTCTGTCGGATCTGGCCCCAAAGGCGAGGCCTGCGAAAAAATCTGTCCGTGTATGGCCAGCTAATGTCTGGCGTGGAATCTGGGGTGACTAACTCATCGGACCATATTTCTGCGACCGACATGTAACGGGTCACGCCACCTTCATTTTCTTCAAAATGAAATCTCACAGTTGCTGGAGAACGTGCCACTGCGCGAGCGATTACGAATGTGGGTTCAACAGGACGGGGCTCCACCTCACGCATCAGTAGTCGTCCGGAACCATCTACATGCTTCATATCCAAATAAATGGATAGGTAGTGGCGGAGCCGTTCACTTGCCGGCCAGATCACCCGATCTAACGCCACTTGACTTCTTCCTGTGGGGTCACTTACAGGAGGTAGTATATGCACAGGAGCCTGAAGATCCTGGTCACCTTCGGCAACTATCACCGAGACATGCCAAACTGTTACACCTGACATGTTACAACGCGTAAGAGTGTCTTTAAAACTTCGTCCTGAAATCTAAATAAATCAAGGTGGTCAATATTTCGAACACTTATTCTGAATATGCAGCGTACCCTAACTCCCACCTACATACCATCATGTCGTAGTTCAACCTGGCTACGTAATATCGGAAAAATGTTCCTTTTCAGCACCAAATAAAAATTCACTCTTTGGAAAAGGATGACATGTGGCTTATCACAGTCACTGTAAAGGGCGTTAATCGAAAAAAAAATTCCACCAGCCTGTAAGTCGAACCTTCTACCAGACAGTTTGGTGGATACAATAGCAGTGGTGAATGATTTAGCCACCTTAGCTACCGCGAGTCGTGGAGTATAGCTAGCACGTTGTAGTCCATATCACACTTCCTGTACAAATGTAACACAGTGTTAATCACAGCTGTGATCATTTTACACTTTCATTATAGTTTAAATAATAGAAATAACACTGCCGCTAATGATTTCTACCATATTCGTGAGCATTATATAAAATGTATATTTGTACTAAGGCCAAAAAGGAGCAGGTACTAATGTTTTTCGGATGACTGCGATATACGCGTTAGTTGGGTTACCTACCTCCAGAAAACTGAGAGGCTGGTGAACCACCCGATATATATTTCCAATGTGCATAACTTCTTTCAGTTAATACAAGTTAACATCTAATTTTCTTAAAATTATCACCTCGTATTGTGAGGTTACCCAGTCCGCCTCAGTGGTGTAGTGGTTAGTGTGATTAGCTGCCACCCCCAAAGGTCCGGGTTCGATTCCCGGCTCTGCCACGAAATTTGAAGAGTGGTACGAGGGCTGGAACGTGGTTCACTCAGCCTCAGGAGGTCAACTGAGTAGAGGTGGGTTCGATTCCCACCTCAGCCATCCTAGAAAGGGTTTTCCATGGTTTCCCACTTCTCCTCCAGGCCAATGCCGGGATGGTACCTGACTTAAGGCTACGGCCGCTTCCTTCCCTCTTCCTTGCCTGCTCATCCAATCTTCCCATCTGTCCACAAGGCCCCTGTTGAGCATAGCAGGTGAGGCCGCCTGGGCGAGGTACTGGTCATTCTCCCCAGTTGTATCCCCCGACCCAAAGTCCGAAGCTCCAGGACACTGTCCTTGAGGCGGTAGAGGTGGGATCCCTCGCTGAGTCCGAGGGGAAAACCGACCCTGGATGGTAAACAGATTAAGAAGAAGAAAAAGGAGATTTTGAGGTTTACCTACGGTGACATATTTTTCTACGTTTCTAGTATTATTCTTCTTCTAAAAACTACTAAATGAATATAAACCCAAACAAACAAACTACTTGAAAATATTCCTTTCTCCTAAATGAATATAAACCCAAACAAACATTGCCAGTTTTTAAGGGTTCTATGAACAAAAAGCGCTGAATGCGGACGCACCAGAATTCCCAATTCATATTTACTTTTACGTTCAATGTATGTAGGCTGAATTGATGCATAAAATATATAAAACATAGTAATACAACAGAGAAATATTAGGCCTACGGATTAAGCACAACCCGCATACATTAATTACGTACTTTACAGGGAACTGTATGTATGTTTAGTCCTCAGCCCGAAGGCTGGTTGGATCCTCAACAGTTCCGCCATCAGCTGTCATAGATGGCCTAGGCATCACTGAAGAGGCGTACTAGGGAAATGAGGAGTGAGGTAGTTTCCCGTTGCTTTCCTCACCGAGCCACAAGTTGCTATTACACATCAGTCTGCCAAGCCCACTGAAATGCATGCACCAACTGACCCTATGAGCAATATTTTCACACCATTCATAGCAGGGACTGGCTGCAGAAGGAATGGCATTACTAGCATTACTCATACCTCAGTCACTTTCATTTTGTCAAAGCTAAGGATAAAGCTGAGACAGGTCAATGAAAGTAACAAAATTGCTCTAGCCCATACCAGAAGACATAGTGCACTGTAAACACTAGGTCCTGCCAGCAAAGGCTATAAAACAAAATTCGCTCACCTCTGTGCTGCAAACTTCACAGAATATAATTTTACCATCCACTGTAAAACGGGGAAACTCTTGTAACCACTGTTTAATTAAAGACAACTGGGAAGCTGACACTTTCCGTAGAGTGCACACGCTGAACAAACGGACACACTAAAATGTTCTCAGAATGACAAGAGCGAGTTTTGTTCCCAGCAGGTCAATGGTCACTGTCTCCCGCCTCGTGATATAGATTATGGACGTGTTCCCTCCGGGAGGTTCTTAAGGACTTCCGGGGAGTGCTCATTGGTTTACAGCTTCCCGCTTGAAAGTCAGATTTTGTTTGAAAATTATTTCAAGAAGAAACTGAAAACGAGGCGGCAAATATTTCACCATAACGGATTAAATTAAAAGTTTGTTTAATCGAATTATGGTTAAAATATAGGAATTATAGGTATACAGATTGGTGAGAAACAACGTTAACAGGCTGTATGAGCGTTTAAGGGTTAGTTATGCTGATAAATAATTTGAAAAAATAATTCGATATCTCGCACCGTTTTCATTTCATCAGCTGCTGAATTTAACCAATCAGAACGCTTCGCGGGCGAATTCAAATGGACTTTACGCGGCACTGCGTTCGACTCGTTGGCTGCATGGTCAGCGTACTGGCCTTCGGTTCAGAGGGTCCCGGGTTCGATTCCCGGCCGGGTCGGGAATTTTAACCTTCATTGGTAAATTCCAATGGCTCGGGGACTGGGTATTTGTGCTGTCCCCAACATCCCTGCAACTCACACACCACACATAACACTATCCTCCACCACAATAACACGCAGTCGCCTACACATGGCAGACGCCGCCCACCCTCATCGGAGGGTCTGCCTTACAAGGGCTGCACTCGGCTAGAAATAGCCACACGAAATTATTATTATTATTACGCGGCACTGCCGCTAAATCTGCACGGGACTTAAAGAACGGCCTTGAGAGCCTTGCCGAGGAATCAGCATCAAATCACACCGCTGGTGTCAGCCAGTATCATCGTAAAATGTAGACGTCCCAACAATAAAGTAGACCTTTCTATAGAAACCTTCCATCTTGATGTTGACACTCTAGAATAAGGAGAGAATTAGACGTGCATGAAAAAGGGAGGAAGATGCGAATGAAATGCAATAATGTTTATCCTTTGTATATATTCCAGGCCTACTTCCTGGCATTCTATCTTAGGAGAAGGATATGTGTTGACGTTCTGACCGTGTGACGTGCATACTGGTCCAGATTTTTGGAAAACCAAGTTTTTATTTGGGAAAAGAGAGAAAAACGAACCTGTATTTGTATCAGAATAGAGTCCTGCTACTTATTATAAGACACTGTTATCACATTTTTTCTTAGTGCTGCGGAAAGTCTCCACGGCCCGGTATAGAGCCACCACACTAATATTCTGCAATAGAAATCCTCTTAGTGCTGCGGAAAGTCACCATGTTTCGGTATAGAGCCGTGGTGGCTTTCCTCTTAGCGCTGCGGAAAATCTCCACGGCCCGGTATGGAGCCACCACACTAATATTCTGCAATAGTACTCCTCCTCTTAGCGCTGCTGAAAGTCTCTATGTTTCGGTATAGGCCTAGAGCCACCCTACTCATATTCTGCAACAGTACTCCTCCCCTTAGCGCTGCGGAAAGTCTCTATGTTACGGTATACTGTAGGCCTAGAGCCACCACACTAATATTCTGCAGTAGTACTCCTCCCCTTAGCGCTGCGGAAAGTCTCTATGTTTCGGTATAGGCCTAGAGCCACCACATTAATATTCTGCAGTAGTACTCCTCTTAGCGCTGCTGAAAGTCTCTATGTTTCGGTATAGGCCTAGAGCCACCATACTAATATTCTGCAATAGTACTCCACCTCTTAGCGCTGCTGAAAGTCTCTATGTTACGGTATAGGCCTAGAGCCACCATACTAATATTCTGCAATAGTACTCCTCCTCTTAGCGCTGCGGAAAGTCTCTATGTTACGGTATACTGTAGGCCTAGAGCCACCACACTAATATTCTGCAGTAGTACTCCTCTTAGCGCTGCTGAAAGTCTCTATGTTTCGGTATAGGCCTAGAGCCACCATACTAATATTCTGCAATAGTACTCCACCTCTTAGCGCTGCTGAAAGTCTCTATGTTTCGGTATAGGCCTAGAGCCACCATACTAATATTCTGCAATAGTACTCCACCTCTTAGCGCTGCTGAAAGTCTCTATGTTTCGGTATAGGCCTAGAGCCACCATACTAATATTCTGCAATAGTACTCCTCCTCTTAGCGCTGCGGAAAGTCTCTATGTTTCGGTATAGGCCTAGAGCCACCCTACTCATATTCTGCAATAGTACTCCACCTCTTAGCGCTGCTGAAAGTCTCTATGTTTCGGTATAGGCCTAGAGCCACCCTACTCATATTCTGCAATAGTACTCCACCTCTTAGCGCTGCTGAAAGTCTCTATGTTTCGGTATAGGCCTAGAGCCACCATACTGATATTCTGCAATAGTACTCCACCTCTTAGCGCTGCTGAAAGTCTCTATGTTTCGGTATAGGCCTAGAGCCACCATACTAATATTCTGCAATAGTACTCCACCTCTTAGCGCTGCTGAAAGTCTCTATGTTTCGGTATAGGCCTAGAGCCACCATACTAATATTCTGCAATAGTACTCCACCTCTTAGCGCTGCTGAAAGTCTCTATGTTTCGGTATAGGCCTAGAGCCACCATACTAATATTCTGCAATA